>NW_005178991.1:125902-147392 GCF_000350225.1 Chondrus crispus
TCCTCTCCGACGTACTCCACAGCCTTAACGTCCCGTCTTCATATCCCACAACAACATTCTCCTTCCTCTCACAGAGAGTTGCGCAGATGGCTCTTGTCACGCTCGGGTTTTCTGCAGTCACGCTCGGGTTTTCTGCAGTCACGCTCGGGTTTTCTCCAGTCACTTCGGAGGTTACACTTCCAAAGCACATTCCAAAATATGCCCTCAAACGTCGACACATTTTGCGCCTGCTTGCTTCAAGATCCCCTGGGCCCTGGCTCTGGCTCTCCGTTTCGAACTCGCCTTCTAATTGACTGCTTGGTTCATTGGCCCCTGGACCCTGGCTCTCCGTTTCGAATTCGAACTCGCCTTCCAATTCAACCATCTTCGTCTCCTTCTCAGCAGATTGCGTGAAAACTAGTACTTTTGTCCCGCCCCACTCCACCTGACATCCATACACTTCACCACTGGAATCCATGCCCACTTGAATTTCAGTACCGAAATTTGGCAGAACAATCTGCTCCACCATCTTTCCATCGGCTCGCGCTACACACTCACTCACAGGCCGCACCCACGGCCGTGGTGCGTATCTCTCAATTTCCTCCAGCATTTTTCCCACACAACTTGAATCCCGTGCCTTGTGCTTCACTCGCCCATATAGTTGAAAGTAAATCCCGGCACTGTTTTCACCACAAAACGGTACACTCAGTCGCGCCGCCCGCATCATCAATTGCATTCCAGATATTGCATCCTTGTCAACTTCACCCCTGCCCTCGCCCCGCTTCCAACAATTTTGCAGATCCTTGACAGCTCTTTCGTACTGCAAAACCGCTTTCCGCCGCAACACCTTCACCACCCACCCAGGACTCAGCACTAAATTCTTCAGGTCTTCCAATCGTCCTGCCCTCATCAATAGCCGGTAGATGTTTTCCTCAACGTACTCCTCTCTAAATCTGTTCTCATCCAAGCTTCCATCTTCCACTGCTGCTGCAACCAAACCCCTCTCTCTGCTATACTTGTCCACTACTTTCCCAAACCAAGCTGCACACCCCTCATTCGCTTCTGCCTCATCTACTGTGAAATCCAAGGTCAGATCGTGCATACGCAACCCAGCACAACCGCGGCCGTACTCAAAGTCTACTAGACCAACATTACTCATCTGCATTGCCAATTTCTCCGCTGCAGTCTCATCATCTGTTTCCCACAAGTCTTTCAAAACCGATACCGGAATCCAATCTTGCTTTTCCATCACACACAATCCCCGGTGCATTTCCCTATGCGATAACCCGCTGGAGAACGATTGTTCTCCATCGGCTTTCGAATTCGATTCCAAAATATCGATAGATGATAGTAGCATTGCTTTCAGCGACGAATACCCATCACCTGGGCTGTCACCAGACATTCCTCCCCGATTCTTAACTTTGTCTAAATACAATTGCCATATACTCGACACATCTGCTGTGCGCCGTTGGCTCTTCATGTACTTCACACTCGTTCCCGCTACATTCAACGCCAGTGGCAGTCCTGCACACATGTCCAATATCGCGTGAATCGCGTGAATCGCCTCCTCGGAACATGAGCTATTTTCTTCATCGCAAAGAGGCCCACTAGCCTGCCGAAGCATCATCTCTGCATCAGATCCTCGAGAAACTCGCGCACCGAACGCGATTGATTGGCCAACTAGCGTCAAGTCTCTATCTCTAGTAGAGTACATAATCCTGCTCATCGCCCCACCCATGCCCGTGCCACTGCCTGCCAGAACAGACAGCTGTTGTAAGATTTCCTTGTTAATGCCATTGCGTGCCCATACGTCATCGAAAATGAAAAGACATATCTGGTCTCCAAACCATGATACCAGCAACGATAGCACCTCCTGCAGTTCCGTCTGTTCACGCATCTTCTCGGCCGTGCTATGTCCTCTTGTTGCGTTGACGGCAAGACAAAATTGCTGAATCAATCGCCCAACGCTTGCATCTTGTCCAAGGGACAAGAAGTACACGCCTCCAGGAAAACAAGCTCTTACCTCCTCGTCGTGTGCAATCGCCCGCAGCGCGCATGTCTTCCCGACACCCCCTTGCCCCACTGCAAACGCGCCGACTTGAGCGCTTCCGTCAGTCCGTAGTACCGCCGCCTTGAGCTGTCTCTCGCATGTGTCCTGTGCCCCATGACTTTGTCGCAAATTCAAATCAATATACACGGAATCTGGGTTTCTCGGCGCCCACACGCAAGACTTGAATACGTCCTTGTTGATCGCAACGGAATCAATTTTGGCGTAGAGGCTGAGGTAAGCGCTTGCCGATTCTACTTCTTTGCGCTGTTCTGCTGCATCTTGCTTGCGCTCGACAAGAATGTCTCTTTCGCTGACGGCTTTCGAAAATTTACGGAGCTTGCCTTTAGGGTCTTTTTGCTCATCCTCGAGTTCAGTCAGAGTTGTTTTGACAAAGTCGGAGACCCTGTTAATCTTGCCTTTTAAAATTTCCCGATGTGGGTCCTGTATGATGTCGATGTGTGGGTCGTCGCGCAACAACCTGACATTCCTGGACAGCGCCTGGTAGGCCTCGAGCATCTCAAGGGCCAAGTCGTTGTTGTTCTTGTAGGCGTCGTGGCGATCAATGAGAGCGATAACAAGACGGACGACTTGCTCCGCCGCCCCGGTGAGGCCCGCGATGCCTAACGGATCGGCCATAACGGGTTTTGACAAGGGAAAAGGCGGGGTTGATGTGTGGGTAATGAACGGAAACGGTGGCTCCGGAGAAGGAAGAGCGGGGCTTTGGGGTGAAGTTGAGGGGTGCAAAAGGAGGGTTTGTGGGAAGGTAGGTGCCGTGGTGGAGTGGAGAAATGGTGGTGAGAGGTTGGGACGTTGGTTTTCTGTTGCGTGTGTCGTTGGAGCGTGCGCAGGATGAGATAGGAAGGAAGAGGGTGCGGGGTGTTCGGCGGGAGAGGTAAGCGTGTGGTGGGGGGAGGTGAAAGGCAGGTGAGATGCAGTTCGTGGGTGCCTGAATGCGTGCGATGTCCGTTTCAACAAGTCAACAAGTATGGGGTTGAGGTTGGTTGTTGTTGTCGGTGAAATGGGGGAGGCGGTTCTGGGGAGCGTGCCGTTCGTGGTGAGGGTTGGCCGAGTGGTGTCCCCCCTTCCTCGCAGCGCCCGTCACCCTCTCTCTTTTATTTCTACGAAATTCCTTCCAGAAGCGTCCACGCATCCGGCCCGGATTCCGCCGGGCCGTCCGCGTGCGCTTCTCTAAAATTCAAATAAAATCTCGGACTACAGAATAAAATCTCGGACTACAGAATAAAATCTCCCTCTACAGTAAAATGCAATTTTTCCCTCAAAATATCTCACATGACCCCCTCGTCAGGGCAGACCACGGGTCTGCCGTTGCACGTAAATATACTGGCCCCGATTCCTCGCGTGACCGCTCTGGCCCCCTCGGCCACCGTCTCTCCACCTTCCACCGAACCTAGCTCCCTTCTATTTCATCCGCTCCACCGCCATCTTGCGCCGTCGAACTTCTAACAGTCAATTTCAAGCCGCGCTTCATCTGCGTCGCCGGAATTCCGGTTGCCCAACGTCAGCTTCGCGTCAGCCTCGGGCCGCGTGGTCTCCGCATCGCCCGGGACTGTGGTCGCTGACGTCAATCGTCGTCTGGGACTCAAGCCGCGTGCTCTGCGCGTCGCCTGAGGCTCCGTTTCCAGTCGTTCCCGTTTCGGGACTTCTCGGAAACGCTCAGCTTCTCGAGCCGCGCACGAGAGCTCTGTGGTCCTTCGGGCGGTACTCCCTGTGCGCACTATGGCTCGAACCAAGCAGACGGCGAGGGCTTCCACCGGCGGGAAGGTACCACGCCGCGCTATCGCCACTAGGGCCGCCCGCCGTTCAGCGGGGGTGTGGCGAGAGAACGGCCAGGACGTCACCGAAAGGGCGTCTCATGGCGTGAATTGCCCCTTCATCGACTTCGAAGACCCAAGTAATGCCGAACATCTTCCTGACCTTTGGAAGCACGCGGGACGTTCCGACGTCTCCGCGCTTCGGTACCAAGTAGGAGATGGTTCTTTCCGAATCAAATATAAGGAAGTGGGCAACCGGGCGTCTGTCGTAGCGGCCGTATCTGCCGCCGGGGCCCGGCTTCTCTTCGGGGCCCATGTGTTGGCCTTCGTATCGGCCCGCCTCGCTCGCAAGGCATGGTTCACCTCCGACCGCTGCTACCGGCTGGGGCTCACCGAGAGCCACAGTGACGGGACGGAGTACACCTGCTGCGACGACCCAGAGTGGGTCGTCGAATTTGTCTGGTGCTCTGATGGCGGTAACGGCGAGGTCAAGGGTTGCTACTACGCCGTCGGAGAGGGGAGTCCAGAGAAGTACATGATACTTCTCTACACGATGACCTTCGATCGCGTGCCCTCTGCGAACGGCATTGCCCGCCGGGGCTTCAACTCTTCCTTCGGTAAGGAGTGCTCAACGCGTATGGACGCTATTCTGGCTATCGACAATTGGTGTAGCCAGAATAGAGGGAAGAGGAAGCGAGTGAACTTTGCTATGTCACGCAACGTCTCCCCACTCGCTTCCCGGTACCTTTGTACGTCCCGGACCGTAGCGTTCCAAGACAATACCGTCTTGTGCATCCGGTCTGCGGTCTGCAACGCTATGTTCCTTGTCGTTGGTCGCAGTGCTGCTGACCGCCTATGGGTGGCGGAAGCGGCCCGAGTCGCCGCGTTCGAGCGTCAGATGGACTATTTCCCGAGCGTGCACCACTTTACGCACATTCAGAGGGTAATCCGAGCAGATCACCACGGAACAGTTTCTCTTGATCATGTGGCCCCACCGCCGGGGGCTTTCATCCAAGGGAGATCCAGCTCCAGACTCCCTCTGTGGCGCAGCTCTGCTTTTAGCTGGTTACTTCGTCTGCCGCGGGAGCAAGCGGGTGTCTACGTTCTTCGCATCACCGACGTTAACCATCTCCAACACGCCGTCTGCATAGACGCACGGACGGAACCGGCGCTGATCTACGATTGCGCAGAACGTTTCGCCATGCAGCTCAAGGACACTTCTCTTCGCTTGTGCTGTCCCGCCGCCGATCCGACAAAGTTCCAGTACTTCGATGATGTGCGTCTCTTGCGCCGAACAGCCCGGCAGCGTAGAGACGCCAATCAGAGTCCCGGCCGGGAGAGGAAATCCAAAAAGGTTCGCCGAGGAAATCGTGGCCCCAAATCCTCCCATGGCAAGGTAATTGCCGTGCGTAGGGGTTCTTCAAGCAGCAAACACTGATAGTTCATGCATAAGAAACGAAATCAATCTCAATCGCCTTCAACCTAGTACATGCGAAATATTAAAATGCATCACACCTACATCAGATGTGCGGGTTTTTGAATAAAAGGGATTAAACGTCTTGCATGTATATCCCGTCGACTGTAGCGCAATCCCGGCGACACGAGTGTGTACCGCGGGTGCTTGGCTCGTACTACCCGGCATGGGCCGTAGTACTTCGACTCCCCTAGGGGCCACTTCTGTAACCCTCCTAGGGCTGTTCCTCGGGCGACCAGAACTTGATCGTGTACGTCGAACTGGCGTGGCGACACAACCGTCATTCTCTTGCTCCTCTTTTCCAACTGTTTAGCCGCCCTCGTCGATCGGAGCGCGAGCGTCGCTAACAGTTCCAAGTTGCGCGCCTCAACGCCGCCCCACCGGATTTGGTTCAGTTCGGTCTGGGGTTGCGCGGGCGGCTTTACTCCATACATCAGCTCAAACGGGGAGAACCCGTCCGACAGCCGGCGTCGGCGGTATCCGTACAGGATCTGCTTCAGCGCTGATTCCCACTTGTGGCTAGCGGCGCCCTGTCCCAACAGAGTCTTCCGAATTGAACGCTTGATGGTCCCGACCATACGCTCCGCTTTTCCGTTGGACATAGGAGCATAAGCGAGGACCGGTTTCCATGAAATTCCCTGTTGTACCATGAAGTTCTTCAACGCTGTCGCGCTGAAACATGTTGCGTTATCTGAGACTATGGTCCGAGGGGGACCAAACGAATGGATGATCTCCTCCTCCACGAACTTTGACAACTTCCGCAGACGTAGCGGTCTCGGTTGCCCAAGCCAGGGGCCAACCAGTCAGATGTTCGACCGCTATCAGGATGTAACGTTTTCCGTTCTTCGTCTTGGGAAGGGGTCCCGCAAAGTCTATCGAGAATGTCTCAAAGAGCTGAGAGACTGGTATCACCGCCGTGCTTTTGTACGTCGGGATGGGCGCAGCCTTTTGGCAGCCTTCACATCCACGAACGTAGGCGTAGATATCACCATGAACTCCTGGCCACCAGTACCTGTCAAGGACGAACTGCTTCGTAGCTGTAGCGTCCCAGTGGCCAATGTCGTCATGCAGCGACCGCAATATCTGCAGTCGAGTCCCCCGAGAAGGGATTGTTCTGATCCCATTCTTCATCCTGCGAAACAACCTTCCGTTCCATGCGAGGAACCGCCTGGAGTTCTTCATGATTCTGCGCCTCTGCGCAGCGTCTTGCTCAACCATCTCTTCTCCTTCGAGATAACGGTACGTGTCCCACACATGAGGTTCCATGTCTTCCAGCATACCTCCTTTCGCGAAAGCGGCAGCACATACCAGGTCCCCCTCATCCTCCTCGCGCCTGCCATCGTCTTTTCGTAGACGCGAGAGAAAGTCAGCGGCACAATTCTTTGAGCCGGGGCGGTACAATATCTCGAATTCGTACTCCGCCAGGAAATCCAACCAGCGGGCAAGTCTACCGTGGATGTCCTTCTTTTTGAACGCATACTGAAGCGCTTGGTGATCCGTAATCAACTTGAACTTTTGCGTTGAGAGCAAATACACCCGAAATTTCTTTAGCGCGAAGATCACCGCTAATGCTTCTCTCTCACAGGTGGAGTACTTCTTCTCAGTCTCCGTCATCGTCCTGCTGGCGTATTGTATCGGGTGAACCTTCTTGTCTTCCTTCTTCTGAGACAGAACTGCTCCCACTGCCACGTTGGATGCATCTGTCTCGACCACGAAGGGTTCGGCAAACTTCGGGAGCGCCAACAGCGGAGGAGACGTCACCCTCTTCTTCAACTCTTGGAAGGCGGTCCGCATCTCTTCCGTAAATTCAAATTCGACTTTGGTAGAAGTAGCAGCATGCAACGATGCAGAGACTTCTGCGAACTTAGGGATGAATCGGTGGTAATACCCCGCTAGCCCAAGGAAGCTTCGTAACTCCGTCTTGGTGCGCGGCTCGGGGGTGTCCCAAATGATCGATGTCTTCTCTGGATCCACCTCAATCCCTTTCTTTCCGATGACGTGCCCCAATAGCCTGGTCTGTGATTGCGCGAAGGAACACTTCGCAAGCTTCAACTTCAATCCACTGCGAGCAATCAGCTCGAACACTTCAATTAAATGGTCAACATGGACGTCCAAGGACTTTGAAAAGATAACCACGTCATCAAGGTATACTCGGACGAATGGCAGGTCTCTGAATACGCCATCCATCATCCTTTGAAATGTTGAAGGAGCGTTCATGAGCCCGAATGGCATCACTTCAAATTGAAAGGTCCCGTACCGACAGACAAACGTCGTCTGTTCTTTGCACCATGAAGCCATCCGCACTTGCCAATAACCCGAAAACAAGTCCAGGGTAGTGAACACTTTGCTTCCTTCAAGGTCGTCGAATATCTCTTCCATTTTGGGCAACGGCCACTTGTCGGCCTTCATCACGCGGTTAAGCGCGCGGTAGTCAACACAGAAGCGAGGTTTCCCGTCCTTCTTCGTTGCGATGACGACCGGAAACGACCAAGGAGCTACAGAGGGGGTAATGATCCCTGCCTTCTGCATCTTCTCGATCTCCTCGCGCACTACCGCGTTGTGTCTCGGAGGGAGCCTCCGAACGGCGTGCCAAATGGGCCTGTCGTCATTTAACTCAAACGAATGTGACACAGGGACATCTGCCGGCCTGAGGTCGTCCAAAGACCATGCATCTATTCCCATACTCTTGATAGAACACATTATGCGGTCGGCGTTCTCTCTGCTGATATGGCTCAGCTTAGACATGAGAAGTTCCTCCTTCTCATCTCTCTTCTCTTTCTCATCCGCCGGCTCGTACTCTGAGCCTTCCTCAGCTAGGTCCGGAAGTCCAGCATGAGGATCTCCGTCCTCAGTGACTGCTCCCGCCCAGGCAAGGTCTGGTTCAAACGGCACCCTTTCACGCAGCGAAAGGACGAAGTCTTCATCCGTGTCAGTTGAGTCAGCCGGCACGGCCCCCGAGTCTGAGTGAAGTCCTCACTGTCGGTAGCGGATCCCGGCTTCTTATGGTCTTCATCCATCTCAAGACTTAGTCGAATCGTCTCATCACCCACAGTTACTTGGACTTGCTGTTGCCCCAAGTCAATGCACGTTTGGAGCTCCTCTAACGACGGCATCCCCACGATGACATCGTACAGTGTTCCCGTAACGACAAGGAAGTCCATCATGCTCACCAGTCCCCCAAACGAGACGGGGACTTGGCGCAGTGATCCAACACAAGGGGAGCTCTTCCCATCTGCCACAGTGATGTGTTTCTTCGTACTCTCTGGCGTCAGAGAAAGTCTCTTCATGAGGTGCGGCGACATGATGTTCGGCACCGCACCCGAATCCAGTAGTGATTGAGCATCAGTTCCATAAACTTGAACAGTAACTACCCGAAGACGCCTAGGGAAGACATCCGTGTGGCCCGCAAACCCGCGAGAACGCCCCAATCTCCTGGATAGAAGGCGCTTCATCTCCTTCCTTGCTCCTTCAGCGTCTCCACGGACAAGTTGTCCAAATGTTAGACCAGACGGCGCATTCGCCAGCTCTGACACGACGTCGTACTTGCCGACGTGCTCCTGGAGTGCCGCCTTCTTTGAAACATTCTTCTTCTTCTGGCGTGCAGGCTTCACTCTCGGCACTCTCAGCGGCTCATTCCAGGGGAGAGTTCCCCTAGGAGCTACTGGAGTGGGATTCGGCAGCCTCGGGATCGAAACTTCTTCACGGTTCTTCGACTGCTTTGGCAAGGCCTCTCGTTCGGCGTTGCGTTTCGTAGCTGCCACCAATTCTCCCTTGGTGGTCTCAGTTATGACCGTGACTTGCTTCGAGTCTCTGGTGGCCTTGTCACCGGCGTCGTTGGCAGAACCGCCTGCTTTGGGGCCATAAGCGCTTCCTGCGCCAGCGTTACCTTGAGGACGTGCATGAGCCGCATTCTTTCTAGCAAAGCGGGACCAGCAAGTCTCCGTCGTGTGTCCAATCTTCCCACACGTTGGGCAACGAGTATCACGGTGTGGGTTGGAACGACAACGAGTGGCTGAATGCCCTGGTTCCTTGCAATAGGAACATGTCCAACTCGTATCACTGTCCCCTGACGTCTGTCGTTTCTTCATCATCAGTGACAGCTCCGCCAGCTGGTTGGTGATGGCGTCTACCTTGTTCTCCAGCTTTTACTGTCGAGGATCCACATCAGAACGCACCAATACGCGCTTGGGCGTCACAGGTTCAACGGACTGCGCAGCAGTTTTCGCCGCCTTGAAGGCGTCACGGCCTGCAGCAAAGTCCTTCACGGTCTTCATCAGTTCTTCGTACGTCGTCGGAGAACGATAGATCGCGAACTGAGCAACATCCAAATGTGCCATTACGGCATTGCGAAGCAAGCCGTACTTTGCCTCGTCGTTGAAACCAGCCCTTCTGTAGAGCTTGTCCATTTCATCCATCGAAGTAAGCAAGTTCTTACCATCCAGTCGGCAACTCATAGCCTTCTGGATGTTTTCTTCTGGCCTCAGTGTCTCCGTAAAACGGTCAGACAGGGCGCTCTTCACACCGTCCCAGTTACTGGCGGCCTCGGTCAGACTCCCATTATGACTATACGTGTCATAGTAATAGTCGAACGCGGCACCCTCGAGGTGGCATAGAATAGCTCCTGCCTTGTCCTCGTCAGGCTTGCCGCGCATAATGATGTTCTCGTATACGAACAGAAACTTGGAAACATCTGACCCGTTCGACCCATCGTAGGTAACAGGGTTAGGGCCCGCAATTGTGTCTGCGTCGGCCCTCCACAAGAGTACCATGTTGTCGGTGAAATGGGGGAGGCGGTTCTGGGGAGCGTGCCGTTCGTGGTGAGGGTTGGCCGAGTGGTGTCCCCCCTTCCCTGCAGCGCCCGTCACCCTCTCTCTTTTATTTCTACGAAATTCCTTCCAGAAGCGTCCACGCATCCGGCCCGGATTCCGCCGGGCCGTCCGCGTGCGCTTCTCTAAAATTCAAATAAAATCTCGGACTACAGAATAAAATCTCCCTCTACAGTAAAATGCAATTTTTCCCTAAAAATATCTCACAGTTGTGAGGGAAAATGCAGTTTGTTAGTGCTTGTAAGCGTGAGGTGCCTCTGAGCAACAAGGCAGTCCAACAATGCGGACTGAGGGACTCTTTATGCGGGCCTGGATTCTGTTGACCGAATGAAAGCTGTAATTTGTAATAAAAGTCACATGACCTTTATTACAAATTACAGCAGCCTTCCTCGTGTGTGTTTATGCGCGAACTGATGATCTGTGTTTGTGAGACTTCATTGATGTTTTGATTTTTCGCACTAAATTTTAGTAGTAATTTCAACGGTTTCTAGATTGTTCCGCGCATGCATCCAAATTGGAAATACTCTGTACAGTGGGATACACGCAGTAGTGCCACCCCTTGCCGCAGGCCAGAAGGTGGCACTATTCAGAAGTGGCACGCACCACTAGCGGAGAGTGGAGGTAATATGCACCCTTCTAATGCCTATCTAGATACTGTTACTGTACGCTTTTGTCATAGATAATCGCCCAGCACTGCTTGCCTCTCTCGTGATCTGCTTCCCTGAGCCCGTGCATTGAGAAATGCTTTCTTCGCGCTTCGTAACATAGATCTTGCTTCCCGTACATTGCACTCATACGCCAATTTCTCTAGCCCCAACAACAATTCCATGAGCCTAACAGCAGTAGGTATCGGGCGACAGCGTCGCGACCCACACGTGTTCCACGGGCGTATGGTGTTGACATTTTAACGAAAGACCAAGGTCTATTGTAAAAGACTGCTCTTTTTTGAACTGGACTAATGATTTGCGTAAATACTTACAGCTCGGGATATGGGGAAGTGAAGCGAAAACAGACCAAGGGGAACTGATACTGTAATACCATGTATTCTAGCAAATATTTTGAAAATACTGATATTCTCGATCAGTTCCAATTGCACAGTACTTCTACTGTAAGTCCACAACTACAAATACTCATTGTGGTGCAAGGAACGATGCCCGAGTTTACTGAGGGAGACGGACCGTGTGCGACTAGGCTAAGAAGGGGAGCGGCGCCGGTGGCGGCGGCGCTGCCTTGGGCGATACATCTGTGCTACGTGTGTGCGTGGTACAGGTGTGTGAGCTGTACATGGGAATCATGACACTCATGTTTGTGTGTGTGGGTGCCTGTGCACTTTCGCACTTTTCGCTACTTTTCGGAAAATAAACGGGGCAAATTTCAGGCATGAACGCATAGGTTTTTGAATAGATTTCGGAATTTGCGCTACGAAGCTACGAACACAGCGCGCGCGTTCGGCTGGCCGCGCGGGATCCGGGTCGCGCAAGGCGGCGGCAGCTGCGTGCGGTTCGGGCGAGGCGGAGGAGGAGGTGACGGACTGCGGGAACGCGAGCTACGCGATGCTGCAGAAGGGGCGGTTCGGGCGACGACGGGGAGGTGACGGAGTACGGGGATTGAAGCAGGGGCGATTCGGGCGAGGGGGAGGGGATGACGGGACACGTTATGTGATGCGGCAGTAGGGGTAGTTTGGGCCAGGGGGAAGGGGCGATGGAATGGACGACAGGAACGCGAGCTACGCGTTGCTGTAGAAGGGGCGGTTTGGGCGAGAGGGAGGGGGTGATGGACCACGGGAACGCGAGCTACTTGATGGGGTATTTGCATGAAGGCCGCCTAATGTCGCGGATATCCCAAAACCGCTCGAGTCCAAAATGACCCACGGATAGTTTTCAGGCAAGGGTTCACAGCTTCAACAATTTTCTTGTTATTGCAACTACGGATGGCCTAGACAGCTAGAGTTGAAGACTAAATTCACAGTTATTACTTCTCCACGGATACTACTATGCTCCTACTACAAGAGTTTTCTTCGCGAGCCTGAACGCCTCCGCATACGCAGCCTTATCCTCTTCCGCCGTTGTATCCACAAACCTCTCGAGGTACTCATCCCTCTTAGCCGGGTTGAACGACGGCCTTCCCATCATTTCAATCGCGTACATCTTTGCCGCCTTCCTTTCGATGCTTGACTCGCTTTCAGACATCACCTTCACCGCATCCTTTCGTCCCTCAACCGTCGTTCCCCTATCGTACAGCTCGACGTACATGTCCGAATCATTCCGGCTCACCTTTTCAATCGCCCTCAGATACGCCCCGATCTCATAAATCTCATCAAAGTACTTTTCAAAGCTCCTCACTTCCTCGTCATACGCCGCTTCCTCGGGCTTCTGACTTTCGTAGATAGCGGACAGTGTCGTCGTCGGCGATGACACGCCGGCCGCCTTGAGATGCGCGAGCGCCATCCTTCGCGTAGCGTATGACGCAGCCGTGCTGCTGCGGACGCCCTGTTGTTGATGTCCACCGCGAACGCACCGACCGTCAACCCTTTCCCGTCCCCCTCTTGTACCTGGAAGCCGGCCCCGCCGAGCCCGTTGTCTTCGACGGGGAGAGGCTTCCCTGACGGAGAGATAAACTGCCGGAACTTGCCAACTGCCCCGTACCGCGGTGCACTGGGGTGCATCGGCCGGACTTGCCCCGCAAGAGACTTCACAGCGGGATTCGCGTTGCGGTCGAAAACAGGGGAAACAACCAGAGCGTCGTACTTTTCCCCGCCGACGGAAAGATACCGCCCGCTTGCGTCCACCGAAATGTCCGAGTAGGAAGCCGGAACAAACTTGGCAATCCCGGCTTGGAAAAGAAGGTGGAACATGCTGTGAATCTCCACCGGAGATGCCGTCACAAAGCTCATGATCTTCTTGAAGTTGCCCACGGGCACCTTGTTCGACTTTTTCAGGGCAACCCGCGGATGCGTGATGCCGTATTGCTGCGCCCTGTGGATGAGCATTGCCTGCCGTCCTTTGAATGTGATCGGGGCAAGCTCTTCCATTTCACTAGTTGCTTGGCCGAGATCGCTTTCAGGCCCGAAACCAAGAATGAGACTCAGCGCCGCTTGGCGCCACGCCCCGGATTCAGTCTTCATGGATTCCTTGAGCAGGCGCTCCTTCACGGCTAGTTTGTCTTGCAGCTCAGCCAAGCCAGCCTTGCGGCGGTGATCCAGAAACCAGGATGTTTCCTCGAATTTGGAGCGAAGGAGCTCCTCTGTACATTGGGACTTATTCATTTCGCTCGGGGTCCGGTTCAAGGCACGGGCAACCGTGGCCTTCAATATGTCATACCAGAGCTGGTAAACCTCTTCGCCACTCTCATGGAGGAAAAGAGAGTGAAGATGCTTTGTGTTACCCAAAAGGGGCGTCTCTTGCGTCCATTCTGGCTCGAAGGAGTGCCTCGGAGGACAGGCCTTTCCTGGGGTGCGGCTGACTAATGTGATGGCGCCCTGATACAACTCCTTTGCATGACTTGTGACGCGATATCCAAGAAGCGATTTGTTATCTACCTCGAAAAGATTCATGATCCCGTCGAGCACGCTTAGCTGGTCGAGTGAGGAAAGACTCAATCCTCCACACAAAATTTTCGTTCCTGGGACAACCATGTCTTGAGAATCAAGCAATTTGCGAGATGCAAAATAGAGTTTGATATCTGCGATGTTCATAGACTGACAGAAGGTGAGGTCGCGCGCATCGAGGTCCTCGACTGGATGCTTGAGGGTTGTTCCAGTATTCATGCGGATTTGGTCAGCGGTAAACCAACGCCAACGGCTTTCTTCCAGATCAAGAAGCCTCGCAGAAGGCTTGGTTTGCTCGGAGACTGCAATTTCTTCGAGTAGGTTGGAATGCATGACGTTTAGCTTATAGAAGGGAAGTCGCTCATTTGCAATGCGGCGGACAAGATTGAAATATCAAATTCCTCCTCCCCCATGGTTTTGCGCATGAGGTAGGCACGAGAGTGGTCAAGTTGCCCGGAACGGGTTCCAGACATAGGCCCGACGGAGCGCCTGAACATGACGGAACCGGGAAGGTTGAGATGTTTGAGCTCCTCGTAGTACGCTTCCGGGTTCTGTCCGAATCGATGTTCGTAGCGCTGTTTGTAGCTCAACAGACTTTTGATATCGTCAATTTCTCCGTCCGACATGCCAGTGATAGGCAAAGAAAACTCAACGTCATCTTCAATACCTGTGCTGGCCATTCCCGTTTGATCGGCGGAGAAGGAGGCTCCAGCTGCGACGCGAGCCTGCTTTTCAACGACAGTGGTATCAATGCGATAGCGAGCGCCGAGTTTCATGAGTTCCTGGAAATGGTTGTTGTAGAGAAGCATGAATGAGATTTCGGCCTCAATTTGAATGGTGCTGCGAGGTCCTGCGCCGACGAGAAGCAGATGATGGGATGGGGCAGAAGCATTCTCGCGGTTATTCGGGGTGATGTGAGACATTTTTGGTGGTTGAAAGGCGTGAAGAGTTAGGATGAGGAGTTAGGATGAGGAGTTAAGAGTTGAATTGATTGGGGTGAGGGAAGATGGATCGGAGGGATGCTGGGGATGGCTTAAGTAGAGAGAGACGAGTGGTTGGTTTGCAAAGGAGTGGAGATGTAAAAAAAAGGGAGGACGTTTACACTTTCACGGAATGTTGATGATGTCCAAGATGAGAAAAAATGGAGAGACAGTTAGAAGAGGAGACGAGGCCTTGTCGAAGCTTGTGGCGACCGCAAGAATGTAAAGACGAGCAGAGATCGTGAACTCGTTCATTCCGAGGTGAGAAGAGGGAATGGAAACATAAAGGCTACTGTAGGTAATCAATACCTGGAGCTTTGCGCATTCGACAGAATTCGCAAGCGTGTGGGGGAAACTCCTTTTTTACCACCGAAGCAATAGTGACGCTGCCACCTTCTCCCAGACTGAGGTACGCGAAAAATTCTGAATGAGATGCGGCTGTGGGAATGACGTGGGGCGGCGGAGAATTCTCAGAAAGTGATCGGCGTGGTTGAGAAACAACCAGTGAGAATGAATTGTCGAGGACCTGCCGGGAAACAGCGCCCCGCTTTATGGCAGCAACTGATGTCCGGCAAATTGTGGTTTAAAGTAACTTTGCGCTTGGCGTTTTCTACATTAATTAATTGTGCACCCCATCCAGAGATCCCCCCTTTCTTAGAGAAAAGCGCTTAAACCCCATGCGGTGAGACTAAGGTGCGCTTTTGCTGATCGCTCGATCTTTAGGAACGTCTCCCCAGGGAAGATTCTTCGGTTTTGCAGTATCAAGGAAACCAAGCTACTAAAAACGAATAAAAACGCTCTTTTCCTCGTGAATGTAGTAGTACCTTAGGCAGCGGACAGAGTCAATACGGAATGTCTTTTCTCTCTCTTTTTTCTTCAACGATGCTTCGGTTCCTCGTTTCCGCTCCATACTGTATCTCACAGAAGATTCTGTGAGAAACCCTAAGGCACAGCATGCCTCTAAACTATTCCCAAGCGTAAACAGCGCTGTATATATTCTCGTCTCCGTCGAAACGGAAGCGCAAACCATTTTAAAATGGTGGGATCAGGACACTGTTTCATGTCGTAATGGCTTCTGTTCCTCCTTGCCACGACTCATTGCTACTTCGCATTGGGAGCTGTATGTGCTACAGAGTACTGTAGTACTCTCGCGAACTCTAAGACGTGCGGATTCTGCGTCAGGGGTTAGGATCGGAGGTGTGACTCCTCTTCCGATGGGCGGGATGGTATTTCTCCGCAGTCGGCACTGTCTTTCCGAGTGCCGTGCAATCCAGTGGGATAGTGAACTGTTTTACTTTCCCATTTCCGTAGTCATGCATTTCCCGCTGTTTTTATCCTCAAGATTTCATCATGCGGGCATGAGGGACAAAGGAAGGCTAAACGAACTCAGGATTAGCAAAACACCTGGACCTAAAAATTGCTGCTCGTGCGGCATATGGTCCCTTCATTTTTGGCGTTGTTGTAAAGAGTATCTTCACCTGGTGCTGAATTGCTGAACGTGTGAGTAATAGACTTTCGAAGACAATGCTTTATTCTCTAACAGACAGATTCCTGGAAAACGAATAACAGCACTGGAAGGATTTCTTGCTTTTGGTTTACACGGAGTAGATTCTCTGTCGGTTGGCAACAGCTGGAGTTGGAGGTAAGCATCCAATAAGAACGATGAGGACATGGCCAGCAGCGGAGGCGCCACCTGGCGACGGTATCATACGATAATACGAAGACAGGATATCTGGTAAAACCAAATAAAAGAGAGGTCATCTCTATGACATGACATTCATGGAGTGGATTTTCGTTCATAAGCGGGATGGAACAGCCGTAGACGGGTGAATGGAGGGCCGAAAAGTGTCTTGCGTGGTGGATGGGAGGGAGTGAGATCAAAAACTGGGCCGGAATCCGAAGAAAAAGCTCGCATGCATCGCGCCTTCAGCGATTTATTTCTCTACAAGCAGCGTCACCCTAAACAATCGTATATGTGCTTGACGTCTACAACAAGAATATGTCGAATAGGACGAAGACATTGCTTTTGATAGTGTCTCCAAAATGGCGGAATCCCACAGCATCCTCATCAAGGCACCTCAAACCAAAAATAATACTTTCCAAGTTCTCAAAAATATTCCCAGAAATAACTACTTTACACCGAGGTATCACACGTGGGGACAGCAAAGCACCACCAACGTGGACACTTGATGAAGGAGAGGTGGGGGGGCACGGAAAGAAGTGCACATAGTAGAGCAATGCACATGGAACAATTGTGACGCTTCATGTTTTTTCCTCACTTCTACGCGTGTAGCTAGTGTCTAGCCGACAAGTGACCTCAAATGAGGCCATTTGACCTCATAAAAATAATAAAATAAGTTGAACCTCAATCTCAAATGAGGAAAATTGTCGGCTAGACACTAGGGCTTTCCATCTTTGTGTAGGGTGCCCTTGAAGTGGGTTCCTTTGAAGTACTCTTGAAAGGGGGGCATTCGAGGAGGTACGCCGCACCAGAAGGCTGTATTGTACAGAGTAAAGTCTCGATATGGTGAACCGAAATGTGGCGCTTCCGAGCAACCTACTGAGTTCGCCTTACCGGGCCAGTTCACAGTGGCGGAACTGCTCATGTACACGTGTAGCCGTTGTACAGGTACAGCAAGGCACATAACGTCACTTCCTCTGACACTGTGTATCGACGGGCGACGTCGACGGGCGACGTCGACGGGCGCAATCGGACATCCAGAGCTCTTCCCGTTGTGATTCAGCCTCCCTTTCTTTTCATTCTGCCTAATTTATCATGGAGAACATCCATGGAGCTGTGTCTCGTGCGACATCAGCTGCGTTTGATGCGGCCGAACAAGCGCACGCTGCTGCGCAAGCAGCGGAACTTAGTTCAATCGGGGCTGCCGTCGAGCCTCAAATCGCTCCTGTTTGAAGAACAAAGCCGCGTACGGAGACTTCAACGTATGAATCTGAAGCAAGGACGTATTGATAGCTTCTGTATTCGTTGATGGTTCGTTTCTAGTGCGCATTTCGGCCTCGATAAAGTGAACTCTGGGTTTTTCATATTTTTTATGTTCATGGTATCGCGTAGTTCGTTCTATAGAGTCTGGTTCACCTTAGAAATACAAAAACGTCGATTCTGGGCCAAAAAAGCGGGGTGGCGCCTCCCTCATAGTCCTTCGGTTCACGGTACCGAGGCAGTTCATCATATCCGGTACGCAGCTTATCGAGACTTTACTCTGTAGTAGTATCACAGTTGTGCTCGCTGCAAGTCCGCTTCCGGTTTGTTGTTGACTGAGACTAACACAGGTATCGATATACAGTACCCCAGAATTTAAGGGCCGCTAATCTGTACAGAACTGTACTACAACTACATGATGTTATCAAAGAATTTACACACTACAATGTAGCTCTAAATATGGAGTAATGAATTACGCTTGAAAAAAACGAGTTGCTTAAGTTATCCACTTTCGTTTTCTTTGCCAAACCTCGTTGATTCTGCCAGACATAGAAGCACCTGCTGATTAACTGATTGCATTGTTTTCTATTAGCACAGATCTGTAATCTGACGTTGTTCTAACTGCTTTACAAACGCTGCAACAAGGACTTCGTGGCCTTTTCTGACGCATGATTGACAAGTGATTTAGGAAAGAAACGAGAGACAAATGCACATTGCCGCTGATAATCTTGCGGATGTGTGAGGGGGGGCTGTGTCAAGAATATTGGGAAACTAAATATTTCTACTAGCGGTTAGTATATGAACTCTGAAGAGGCCTTCAGAAGAGAGGCATCGGACCTTTAAGAGAACATGTGTATTCTCGTTTCATACAAAAGCATTACCAATACTCCGACTCGCCGCATCATCCATGCATATGCCACTGTAACCTGTGCTTCCCAATCCGTAGGGTAATCAAACATGAACACACGCACCTCCTGGACTGCCTCCGTCCGACCAACTTACTTCCCCTTGTACCACCTTCCTACAGTAAGCAACGTCTTTGCAATCATACTACAGTATGTAGGTGCCAACCCACATCTCCCAACATCTTGGCACCATTGGCCAACAACCGAGCGACCGGAAACCGACATTTAGCGATAAATTCTGCTCCGTTAAATACGTTGAAAAATCAATCAGTTAGAGGTGCTTACAGATATACACTACAGTATGTGCACACACGTGTGCATGCCACATTACACGTTTCATGTCTGCTTTACACCCGATCATCACGACTTACAGCATCGCTCCAACTTGAACGTTGCTGTGGCAATGCGTTGACACTTGAACAGTTGTTTGGCACAAGACACCGCCAAAGCCCATGAATGAAAAGACCCGGTAAGATGGAAGAGTGTTCGTGGGACGTGTGGGTGAAGGAAAGACTCGTATATCGAT
Source organism: Chondrus crispus (assembly GCF_000350225.1). NCBI lineage: Eukaryota > Rhodophyta > Florideophyceae > Gigartinales > Gigartinaceae > Chondrus > Chondrus crispus. Next base: position 144,903 of record NW_005178991.1, read on the forward strand.
GCCGAGTCTCCATGAGCGACTTCCTTTTCCGCTCTACTAAATTCTCAGCTCGAGACATAGGCAAGCACCCGTGCCCATATTCCGAGCAATACTCAGAGCAACTATTACTGAGCTTTCGCGCTCTGAGGAGAAGTCGTCAGTGGGAAATCGTTTTCTCCTGACACAGAGCTCTAGCTGACTACAGCATGCCCAATCTCTCAATGAGCACGCCGTGCTATGCACCTTCAATGTACTCGTACGGCAGTCTGCTCTCGCACAGCAGTCTGCGCTGTAACCTACCTCACAATAATGTACTAATCCTTCTTTTAAGCGACGGCCCGTGGTATTTTCGGGGACAGTGATGAATGTGTCGATCAAGTGAGGGACGCTGGGTGCAGTATAATGTACCGTGCTACCGGCGCGCGCCCCAGAGCCTGTGCCGCGGGTCCTCTCCAACCCGCAGAGGCCCTCACGTCGTCCTGCGAGGCGCGGCGCGAGCAATAGCGACGCGGGATGGGTCGCAGTCTCGCATCTCCAGCGTCTGGTCGCTCATTGGTGGCGCCCTTTTGAGAAACGTCTGGGACAAGGGTTTATGATGACCCGCAGCGGCTGCTTGATACCGCCCGAGAGTGTGGACGTGATCCCGCCGACATAACTTTGCATGCCAGGCAGTCCTGCTTGTGAACCAAGAGATCCGGATGCCGGGATCGCCCTGACCGCGGGGGGGCCGCCGGCGCCGGTATATTTACTGACTCTATGTCCTATCGTACGTCTATAAATAAGGCTGTGCCTTATTTGCGTGTTTGTGTGGAATCACACTGCTGAACCCTTTTCTCCGCATGGCAGCAGCGCGAGCGTTGTAGTGTCGCCAAATCTTCTTCCCGCGGGGTTGCACTGCTGCCGCGGAAGTGCCCTAACTCGGCCACCACCGCTTGAAAGCTTTAATTTGCTGCCTGTAGGCCGTGACAATGCAGAGCAACAATCACGTCCCTCCCTGGCTCCCGACTGTGTATACAGTAAAGTTTTGTACCACGCCCGCGCCACACTCACATGACGTAAATCTGCACCTCATCCATCCACCCCTTCCCCCACCACCGCTGTACCGCCGCGCTGCATCTCTCCCACGCCTCCCGCGATGACTGTCTTCTCCGAGCTGGACGTCACGCCCTCCGCGACTTTCTCGACGCTCCAGTCGGGCAGCGAGGTCGTGAACGCCCTCATCGTCGCCCTGTTCACTGTCTTCATCATCTCCAACATCGTCTCCGTCGTCACCAAGCTCGTGTACACCGCGCACGAGTTATCCTTTTCCTACGCCGCCCTCCTGCGCGCCTTCATCTTCACCAACTCGGACGACCCTCTGCGCCTCATCTCGTGGCTGCGCCACAACTACACCTACAAGGACCGCGCCGCCGCGCGCTACCGCAACGCCCTCAAGCCCGCCCGCCTCCTCTTCCCCGTCTTCGCCCGCCTCATCATCCTCGCCGTCTCCATCGCCTCGGTTGCCATCGCCGTCCCCGGCACCAAGCAGCTGCCGGCGTGCACGCCGGACCACCGCCTCGTCATCGATGCTTCGGCCCCCGCGCCCGCCGCCCCGCTCAACCGCGTGTGCGCCGACCTGCAGCTGAGCACGCGCCTCGGCCAGCTGCGCTCGTCGGCGTCGTACTGCTCGTGCGCCGTCTCGATCAGCCTCACACCTGAGCAGCTGGAGTCGGTAAGCGCGATCTTTGAGGGCGGCCGCAGCGTGATTTTCACGGAGTACTCCGGCGACGGCGAGAGGAACTCGGTCATCTATAGCCGCGGGCTGGGCGCCCGCCACCGATTCTACGTCGTGTGGAAGCGTGACGCCATAGACCGGGCGCCGCTCTTCTCTGACATGGCCAATCTCGACCACGACGCGCACATCGACGTAATCAGCACGGCTCTGTCGCAAGCCACGCGCCAAGACTGCTCCGTCCTCTTGAGGACCGAACGTGAAGACGACCCCTCCGCGAAAATCGCCCTCGTTAACTGCGAATTCGACACCGGCGACCTCATCCCCGTCGTAGAAAGCTACGTGACCAACGCCCTGAAGTGGGAGCCGCTGCCCAGCGGCACGGTGGACGTCCGTCTGGACAAGGCGGCGGCGTCGCCGGCGACGAACGAGTGCCCTGTGACGGTGCTCGTCTCGCGGCCGATCGTGAACATCCTGCCGCTGGGGCTGACGCTACTCCTCCTCCTCGTCGTCAACGTACTCGTGAGCGTGTACACGTCGCGGCGCGGCAACGCGTTCGACGCGGGGTTCCACCTCGTGAAGGAGGCGCTCGGGCACGACACGACGTCCAACCCGCTGGAAGAGAACACGAACCGGGACGAGGCGATGGAGCTGCCGCTGCGCAAGTGGCGGTGCGGGCGCGGCGCGGCGCACATGGGCTTCATCGGGCGCGAGGGCGACGTGCCCGTGGCCGGGTTCGACGGCACGACCAACGTGTGCGGGTGCAACCGGGTGGCGACTAGAGATCGAGCGCGCCGCCG
>NW_005178991.1:147507-239798 GCF_000350225.1 Chondrus crispus
TGCAAATGGTCGGGCCCGCCCCGGGGCCGGGGACGCGGTGTGTGGTTGCGGGGGCGGGGTATAAGAAGGCTCGCGCGTGCCGCGAGCTGGGGGGTGCCGACGGTTGGGACGAGCGCCAGCAGGGCGGAAGACAAAAGTAGATGGCTGTAGGTTGGCGCTGCTGGCGGAGGGGGTGAGGTGCTGGACGGTGGTGTCCTTCGAAACAGGTTCTAGATTGACTGGTGCGTTGCAACTTGCTTGCAAGTTGCAAGTTGTAGGTTCTAGACTGAAGGGTGTTTTTTATCAACGGGAATGGGTGAGAGCGACTTGTGCAATACGGTATAACAGACAGAGGGGGCGCCACCGTCTGTCGCGAGAGGGAGAGACACACGCAAGCAGGAAGACTTTCATTCAATGTCGTTTGGAACGACCCTATTATACGGGTACATGCAAGGACGGACTATCTGTATCGCTGTCGAAGTGAGTGGAGTAGCGTAGGCAGATATTCGTCTGAGTACAAAGAACGCGACGGTCCGCCAGAAGTGTTCTGAGACGTTTGTAAATTTCTGAGTAGGTAACGATATCAGGGTGTGCGAAGTCTATGGAGGTGATTTCATCTTGAATCGCGAGTCTCAGCATCTCTCCTTGAAGTTCTGGCACAGCTTCGTAGTCCACAAACAGATTCCTGAGTCCGGTCTGTCTTCCATTTAAGAGTGTAATTCCTCGCCAGTATCTTGTGGTGCCGTCCAGCATTCCTGCGTTGTCGTGAGACGTACCGCAGTTCGGGCCACCTGCAGCTCTGACTCGATTCCCTGAGTTGGGAACGGCATCTTCAGGGTTGGTATTTTTATTGTCGGTCATGTTGAAAAGGTTTTACCTTTATTCTCGAATGTCGATAAAACAGTTGCTCTTAGTCTGCACGGAAGCAGATCACTCACGAGAGTAGCGCAGGTTGGAACGTTCAAGCTTCTCGCACAGGCGAGGAAGCAATACTTGCAAACAAAACAAGTTTATTGTTGTAAATCTCAAAACGTTCCACCTCTCCCTTCGCATACACCATCCCGATAAAGCTCTCCCACTTAAATGCTGACACACACTGTCTCTACCACCGCCCTCCTCTACTTGAACCACAAATACCTCCAACTTGTTCGGAGGTACTTGCTTTTCTTCTTCTTGTCTTCTTCTCTAGGTCTTCTTCTTGTTCTCTACTACGCGGTGATGAGGGGATGCACCGAATCCCACGCGCCAAATGTTACTCCAAACTCCCAGCCTAACTCGGGCGCGGCACGTTGAACGAGTGCATCGCATTGGTATAAACCGTCTGAAAAGATGCTCGTTGAGCCAGGGTCGAGGCATTCAGCGCCTCGTATAACTTGTGAAGCTGTAGATATAACTTGAAATTATGGTCTCTTTGCCATCGTCCTCTAAACTTGATGGCTTGATCGTCCAAGCGTGAGAACAGCTTGTCTGTGGTGGCTCCTCCAAAACGAAGCATGTAGGGAGTTACTCGAAAAGGTAACTTTAGTCTACTTGATGCCGCCCGTAACTGAGCCCGGAATCGGGCGGGTGGCAGCGGGAATAACTCATCTTGTCCGACTAGGGTTGCTGTCTAAACTAGTCACTCGAGCAACATTCATTCGGAGCGGATTCGGAGAAGATAAGGCCGGATTGTAACCGATTCATTTCGGCCTCTTTTGCTGATCTTGATACTCATGGTTCCATAATGAGGCTGTTCTTGATCGGGCGAGAGCAAAACCACGTCACTGACTTGGAGTTGTAGAAGGTCCCCCAACCGAAGAAATCCGTCGAAGAGCAGTAGGAGCCCTTTCCCGGTCACCGGGTTTCCATGGGCGAATAGGTCGAAGGCCAAACCGTAAACTACGATCTCGGGGCAGACCCCATGGTGCTTGACTGGTCGTGTAAGCCCCCACTCTTTCGTACTCTGGGTGGATAATAGTAGCTTTCCTTTGACGGCAGGTAAGAAGAATTCCAGTGCTGATTGGCTTGGGCAACTCCGGCTGGCTTGAGAGTGCTGTTTGAGTAGAAAAACTCAATACAGTAGCGAGTGAAAAGGAGGTGGTCATTTTCTTCTGCAGTTCCACACTGTCGTGTTGCTGGAGGCAGTTTTTCGAGCCTGGTGAAGAGGTATTTTAGATGTTTCTTATATGTTTGTAGAGTGGATTCCTTGACTCTCCGGTCGGCGAGGTCATTGGAGCCTCGAGGGGCCATCGGCGGGATTAAGTGCGCTAGGCACGTAAAATATTTCTGCAATTAAACATCCCACGAGGAGCAAGGAGGCCACTCTTCTACAAATTCGATTGAAGCTTCTTACCCGGCTACGACCTTTTGCGCAAGGCACCGAGTAAAGCTTAATTGTCCACAAAGATGATTATTCTTCTACCATGATTGGCTGTTGACCGAAGGAACCATCGTAACGCTAGGATGAGAGCCTTCCCTTCCAATATGTGTATTAGGAGAGACACTATCCATTGGTGTCGGATCGCTACATTCCAATTCTGGTCCCCAATCCAAGTATGTTGATCTTTCAGTTTTGTTTGACAAAGGGTTAGGGCTTCTTTTGTAATGCTATAAACGACCCCGCCTCCGGTCAGACTAGCGTCGGTACAGAGGACAAGTTCACTAAAAGGTTTGTTAAGCGACGTCCGGATTAGCGGCGATAACTGGACCAAGAGGCGAAGTTCGTTTCGGGCTTCTGAGCTAGCTGGAACTGCCTGGACGTCTTTAGCCGCCAACTCGTATACTTTCTGCAAGACTGAGAAGAGGGGTCGTCGTAATAGTATGAACCAAGCCCATTTACCGATGATACTCTGCAGTCCTCGAATGGGCCACGATCTTCTCTCCTCGAACTCCTTTGTGTGATGTATCAATTCTTTGATCTTGATTGCTTTAGGGAACAGATCCCCGTTATGGTGTACCTCAATCCCTAGAACCTCATTGAAGGTGCTCCTGTTTGGCCAGGATACTTTCCGAGGCTTCGCCGATAGTCCACTTGCTGCCGATTGCTCCATCACAGCTCTCAGGTATTCCTTGGCTTCTTCTTCATTCGTTCCAAGGGAAAAGTAGTCATCCACGTAGGCACCAAAGTTGAGCCCCGAAATGACGATGGATCGCCTGATCCATCGTGTCATCGGAAGCCCCGCTTTCTCTCGGATTCTTAAGTGCACGTTCTGGGCGATATATACCGAATGGAACCAACCCATTGGCATCGAATTTATGACGGGGTAGAGGAACCGTCCTTCGTGGCTCAACCCCGGGAGCCCCAGGTAGGTTCGAAAGCACCCAGGGATTCGCATACGGTGATATTGGTTATCCATATCTGATTTGGCAACATACAATCTCTGTCCGTCTGGGAGGTATAACCGTGCTAGATGCCCAGGATTAGGCAGCTCTATCGTTAGAGGTGCAGCGAAGAAGCTGTTCGCATTTCTCGCATCGATGATGAGCCGCTGCTGTTCCTTGTCGCTTTTTGGCAAGGCAAAGACCCCATTTAGTACCTTTGGACGCCTTTTTACCAACGTAATTAGTCCGGCGTCCCTCAGTTTAAAAATGAGGGTCCGGTAATCGTTATCCCTGATGCCACAGAACGGTTTTGCCGTTCGTCTTAGAAAGGCGTCTTCATGAAGTATTCGACTCTTGCCGAGGTATGTCTCTTGTAATCCTTCTGGTAGTAGTGCAGTGAAGTCTGCCGAAGCCACTAACCCACTTGCCGGTAACGACACTTTTTCTGGGTTTAGCCAAATCCATGTCCTCAAGTAGTTGTACTCGAAATCTAGTACCACTTTTCCACGGCCTCCTCCGCATCGAAATAATTTCGGCGGTATGAGGCCTTCCTCATGTCTTGCAAGAATGTGCTCGCCAGGCGCTGAAAGGCGTTGCCTGATTGCACCCGTAAAGGCACGGGCCGGATGCTCCCGGTGTACAGGGAGTTTAGCCTACGTAGCAGCCCATTTGTAACCTCGGCGATGGTTTCCCTCCCCTTTCGGCGTTGCTGTCTCCATGAACTTCCTCACCCTCCATTCCGTTCCGCGTGTTCGGAACTCCCTACAGGAAGGGGCAGAACATCCCGCGCGTTCATCGAATATAAATTAATGTTGTTGTTGTCATTGTTTTTCTTAATCATCTCCGTCTCCCTGCTTACGCAGAGCAGACTTAGACTTCGTACTCACAGCCAGTTCTTTGCGCAACTTCAATGACTTGTGGAGTTTCCTCCTCATGCTCTCGCTGATCAGGTCCTCCTGATCTTCCTCTAGCTCGCGGGCAGCATCCCAATTCCCGGTCTTATCTGCAATTACCACTGCCGTTAGCGTTCGGAGGGAAACCTCTACCGCCAGTTCGTTCTTGGCACGGATCACCCCCATCGAACTTAAAAGGCAGTCAACAATTTTTGCAAGGGTAGTTGCTTCGCGTCGGTTACGCAATCCTCCAAGTTGTCTTGCTTCCACCCATGCCGACACCGTTGGGTAGTTGTCAAGGCCTTCAGCAGCATCGTCTCTCCCTCGAGGTTGTCAACCAATAGCGATTGCCCCGGGAACAGTTGCTCTGCCAACCCGGCCCAGAACCTCGCATTATCCCGCCTTCTCGCTGAACCTTGTCGACGTCGCTCGTTTCGATAATCGTCCGAGTCGTCCGAGTCGGATCCTGACGGGGAACCATCTCCGTCTGGTGCGGGCCCGCTACCCATCGCAGCTCGAAGTTCTTTGAGTAGATCGGGCTTTGCCTGCTTCCTGTTTTTCCTTTGCGAGCTGATTTCAAATTCTGGACGTCCTTCTGAACCTTCTTTCTTCTTCTGTCATGCCCGCATTCCTCTTAATATCGAAAGGACTTCCTTCATGCTCCCGGTGGGAACATTACTTTTTGTAGGCACCATCTCTTCCACTTCATCTTCAATCTCAGAATACCCGACTGACTCTAACTCCTCCTCTCCCTCTTCCTCAACTTCCGTTCCCGGGTTGGACCGCCCCTCGCTGCGTTTCTTAGCACGGATACCGCTCGCGCGAGCCTCCGCCACCGACTCTGACGGGTACTGTCCCCCGTACAGCCCCGACAGCAAATCGTCGGGGCGCCCTTCTTCGGGCACCCCTTCGTACTCCTTCCGAATGGCCTTCAATAAAGCCTTCTTAAATTTGGCTTGTTCTCCGAGGAAACCTGCAAGGTTTGCTTCCAACCCAGTCCAGACCATCCCTTGGCCATCAGCCCCACGTCCCTTGATCCTTGTCATCAGGGACTTGCAATATGTATTTGTGGCATGTCATATACCTCTCATGAATAGTCAACTCAAACTACTCAGAGGGCCGCTTTCACCCACGGCTAAAGCTTGGTCGATTTGGGAGGGCTGCTCCCGACTGAGCTCGAGACTGAAAAGTCCAGTCGTCACCTGACCCCCATACTAGTGTAACAAGGTCCAGGCCTCGTATTCCCAGCGCCCTTGGTCTACAATTGCTTGCATCCCAATTGCCACTGCGGAACTTTCGCAGTATTTTCCTTGTTTCGTCCTCTGACCCCTCATAGGCCGAGTCATACGGGCAGCTTGGTACCCGCGCTTTTCCCTGTTCTGCTGTAACAACAGAGAACAGTTTTCTCTTCTCTCTGACCTGGTGTCAGCTTAATCGTAGTTGTAACCTGACATATTGTAGCTTACCAAAGCAGAACCCAAACTCATATGAGCCACGGACGCGAGCCCCATTATAGCCGAAGGTGAGCCTCATCCGCCGAAACAGGTAGTATCGCGAAGATAGCGGCTCGTAATATGGCAAGGAACTCACACCACTACGCTACTTTGGCTGTCTCACGACGTTTATGTCCACACCAATGGGGGACAGCTAAAGATAGGTACGTTACGATCAAACCTCCGTCAGGCCTATGTTTGTGGTTATAAAGAAAGTATACTTAAAAATTGTGCGCGTTTGTGAGAGGAAACCCTGTCCAGGAATCACAGCCCTGACTTACCCCGTTAGCCGGATTATTACTAATCCGCCCAGTCGACACCACGTGGAGGTGGGGTAAAAATTTTGTCGACCAACACAACCAGGCGTCTTGCTTTGTCTTTGTCATGATAGCTATAGTCAGCCATACGTGTCCACGTAACACACGCACACACGCCGCTCGTCATGCGACGGCGGCGTCTGCCTCTTAGGGCGATCCGGCTTCGAGCGGACAATAAACGAGGTATCGTTCCTTGCACCACAGGTTATGGACCCGACATCGCACCCGCTGCAACATGATCACCCCCTCCACCACGACGCCCACAACGTCACCACCACCACCAACCTCACAACTTACCCGCACCCACCGACCGACAAAACAAAACCCCAGATCTCGAGTACCGACCCCCGCCTCCGCTGTCCAGCGTCGAAGGCCCCAACTCAGATACGCCTCCACAACACAGTGTTGAGTGCGAAACAACCCCTCCCACCACACCCCAACTCCCGTTCCCCACCAACCCCTTGAGTGCGAAGAATCCCCTCCCGCTGCCCCACGCCCCGACCAAACACCGACCGCAATGACTCAGGCAGGCCGATCCCCTTCTGACGAAGGAAAACTCATCGGAAAACTACCCATCTTGCTACCAAACGGAAACAATTACCACATATGGTACCAAAAAATCCAAGACATCTTCGTAATCAACAACATGGAGAACATCCTAAACCCTCATGCCTCACCGCCAGCACCAGGAGATCCACTCTACATCAATCACCGCCGGAACTCCGCCTACCTCCGCATGGCGATAGTGAGCAGTCTCCCACAAGAACTCTCTTCCGCTATCGAATTGGAGCTCAACACCTCCCCACTGCAGCTCACCGAAGCAATCAAGAACCACTTCACGGAGTCCACGTCCATCGCTCACACGATCCTCCGCCAGGAAGGGCAAAGAACAAAATTAGCCATGACCGACTCTCTCGACACTTACCTCCAAACACACAGAAATATACGCCTACGAATGCGTCTGGCAGACTACCCCCGCATTCAAGAGGACGAATCAACCACCATCGATTTCATGATCCAAGGACTAGACATGCACGAAACTTTCAAACACTTCCACGACAGGTGGATCGAAACCGACACAATGCCAACCACAATAAAAAACCTCGATCGCCGTCTCAACTCTGTACAAGCCCGTGTCACAGAAAAAGACATCACAACCGCCACAACGCCACAAGGAATCCAGAGTACACCAACATCCCCAAAACCCCCAGCACAAAACGACGAAACACGTCGTTACCTCGGGCGAGGACATGGGCGAGGACGTGCCCAACCCCCGTGGCCCCGCCCATGGACCCTGCACCCGCCCGCATACACACAACCACCCTTCTACGGTTACGTCCCCCCACAGTACCCCACACCATGGGTTCCTCACACCGCGGCCCAACCTCGCGGTACACCCCTAATCCCCTAATCCCTGCATACCAACATGATCACAGACGACGACCCAACAACCCTGCCCCAAGACACCATGGAACCAATACCCACTCACGGAAACGATGACTGTCATGGTACGAAATTCGCACTGGACTCTGGCGCCTACCCGATGCACATTACCCGCCCCTCATCCAACATGCGCCCGCTTCGAAAAGTCCTGCGAACTAACACGGCCACATCCATTACCCCACCAGCCACGCATTCTGGTACACTGCAGATGCCGACGACCTGCAATAAGAAAATCTCCGTTCCAGCCATCGCAAACCCCGCAATCAAGACCAACCTCGTCTCCGTACATGATGTCGCCCGCCAGTGGGGCACCGTAGTTTTCACGCCCCACCATGCCACAGTCATCAACACCAAAACAAGCCCCCACCACACTGTCGCCACGGCTACGTTCTCCAAAGGCCTGTACTTCATCAACACCCCCAACCCTACTCTACAGACAAAAGCAGCGCGCACAATAACCACAACACCAAGACCCACTGCCAGCGACACCTCCCCGAGAAAGACACCCTCCGGTCCCTCCTGACCCACACTAGGCATCATAAAGCGCACACCTTACGCCTCCCCGACCCCACTCTCGCGCAGGGAAACACCCATCCGCTTTCAACACAACCCCGCTGTACCCCCACCCCCCCTCCCCCACCCCCAAGTCGAACGCGACTTCTACCACTACCACATGATATTCAACCACATACGACCAGCCACACTACAGACAATGGCCAAACGCAGCCTCCTACACAACCTCCCCCCTCCCTTTTCAAGAGACCCTCCAGATTCACATGCCCCAGCTGTGCTGCAGCCAAGCTACAGCCCGCCCCCCACAAACCCGCAACGCACTCATACGGCACAGGAGAGGCCTACAGCAGCGGCATCTGCGGCCCGATCAACCGAGTCTCTCGCTAAGGCAACAAATACATCCTCACCCTCATTGACATGAACTCCCGCTACCTGATCGTCGATTTCCTACCCACCCGCCAAGCAACACCACATCGCCTCAACCACATCCTCGGCCTACTCAAGCGGCACCGCGGCGACACACCCAAGCTCCCCCATACAGACAACGCCCGTGAATATACCTCCACTACGGCAGCCAGGATCTTCCGCCAACACGACACTCGGCACACAACCACAGTCCCGTGCACGCCACAAGAAAACAGTATCGCCGAAAGAATCAATGCCACAATCATGAACGCCGCGAGAGCAGCCCTGCACCACAGCCAATTTCCGGCGTCTCACTGGGAAGATGCCGTACACGACGCGGCATTCAAGTACAATCATATAATGCACCACGGAACAGGCCAGACCCCCACCACAATCTGGAATAACCATGTACCACAAGTGCCCCAATTGCTCGTCTTCGGACAGCTCGGCAGCACACCAGTGCTTGCGAACCGGAACCAAATATCCAAACTAGAATCCAGAGCCAACGCGATCCGCTACTTGTACGCGTCAGACCCACCACACATTGTCGTCCTCGAGACGAAAACCAGAAGAACAAAACGCATCGGCACTATCAACCTCAGACCATATCACCACTCACCAGACCCCACCGCGCACAGCACGGCAGCATTTAAGGCTTTCTCACCCCACCCCACGCCGATCGAGATCACATCCACCACCCCTGCCCCGCTACACCACGGCCAAGCGAAGCGATACCCAGATGCTCGAGAGAGAGAAATTGCCCACAACTCCGAACTCGACACCATCGACAAAAACAACGTGATCACATGGCTCCCCGACAACAAGATCCCACGAACAGCCCAACTGATCCCCCTTAAAATGGGATACCGATATAAACGCGACAGCCAGAGACAAATAGTGAAACGGAAAGCTCGCTGTGCAGTAAGCGGCGACAAAATGATCCCATACATACACTATGACCCGAAGCAAACCACAACATACATGGCCGATAAAACCACCGTCAGGCTGTTGTTCACCATCGCGGCATCTCATCGGCTAGAGGTCGAACATATAGACATGGAATCGGCATATCTGCACGAAAAATTCCCCCACAATGGAAAAGAAGCCGTATACGTCAGGCAGCACCCGCGGTTCGACGGAAGCCTCAAACATCCCTGCCGAGCAGGGAACCTCGCCAAAAACCTTTACGGGACACCGCCCGCCAGAAACATCTACCTCACCGCTGTATTTGCAGTTCTAAATAAACACAACTTCACCCAATCCGAGACCGACCCGTGCTTGTGCCATCTCTCTACCACGGACCAGACGGTCTTCATCGGAATCAGTACGGACGACTTCACTATTGCTGCAAACGACAAACGCCTCCTCGAAAAATTTGCCAGCATACTGGTGGCCACGTACAAGATCAAACGCCTGGGAGCACACAAATCTTTCCAAGGATAGACAGTACAGCGATCTGAAAAAGGCGACATCCACGTATCGCAACCCAAAGCCATCAACTGTATCGTACAAAAGGCAGATGGCAACTTGCAACGGCAAACTAACCCCATACAACGATGGCGTAAGGCTCCACGGACCACCTGAATAGGACACTAGCACCCCGCAACATACAAAGAAATACCAAGAACTGCTTGGAAACATCCGATACATCGCCGATTCCACAAGGCCTGACATCTACTTCCTAGCCAACCGCCTCTCCATCGCATCAAAAACCCGACTGAAAGACACTGGAACGCTCTTAAACGTCTCATCCGGTACCTGAAACACACACCAAACCACGGCCTCCTTTTCAAAGCAGGACCCTACTAACTCTCCCGCCAACCTTCCGACCATCCCCCACCTAACATTCTCCACTCATACACCGACGACGACTTCGCAGCAGATGTCAAAGATCGCAAATCAAAATCAGGCATGATACACACATACAACGGCACCTTCATATGTCGGGGATCCATGAAACAATCCAAAACAGCGCTATCCACCTGCGAGGCGGAATACATTGCTGAAACCTCCACCGCACAGCAGACCACATGGACACGAGGAATCCTCCAAGACATCTCCATGAACCCCAAACAGGCCACCCCACTCTTCATGGAGAACCAGGCGGCAATACGCATCGCAAACAACACAGGACCAACCAAACGGCGGAAATTCATCGACCTCCGCCACCATTATCTCACGCATCTCACACCAGCTAACAAAATCCGCATTTGCCAATCCTTAGCCCTGACATGCTCGCCGACATCCTAACGAAACCCCTGAAACGCCTCGCATTCACGAACCTATCACGAAAACTACAAATCACAAACCACCCCCCGCACCCATGAAACCAGCGGATCGCGCCTCAGCGACGGGGGGAGTGTCATGATAGCCATAACTCAGTAGTGTCACTTCGGCGCTCCCGCTCACCTAACGCCACAGCCATTGTCATGATAGCCATAGTCAGCCATACGTGTCCACGTAACACACGCACATACGCCGCTCGTTACGCGACGGCGGCGTCTGCCTCTCAGGGCGATCCGGCTTCGAGCGGACAATAAACGAGGTATCGTTCCTTGCACCACAGTCTTAGTTACAGAAATAGAGATACTTACGCAAGCTTAGGATTTCAATCATTACTCATGCTAGGGATATACTGTGCCTTAAGGCAAATATTGTGAAAAGTTGGAAGCAGAAAATCTTGAGAAGCAAGGCTGTTTTTCATGACACCCATTTAGTCCAGTACCGTATCATACGGGGGAATCTATATTTTTGATATCATGGGTACGGACGTCAAGGAATTACACTTGTGTGGGACGGGATAGGACCGAGCCATGATGGCATACGGGAGATAGTTGCTGGTGCGACGCTTGACGGAGTAGCGTAGCTCACGTGCTCAGCGAGGCGGGTCTTGGCTATGCCAATGGTGTTGTCGGTGTGGGTAGCAATCTTTGCGCAATGGCCTCGAGCACGGCTGTTGTGCGAGCGCTCAAGACGCGCACGGTGTCGAAGGTCAGCGGCACGAAGTGCCAAGCAAGGACAGGATGCGGGACAATGGACTGCAAGTGTAACGCAGAGCGTAGAATGTACTCGTGCGCACGTAGTTCGCTGTTGTGTGCCGCATCGGCAGCACCTGTAACGGACCGGGCAGCAGGTATGAGAGGGGCAGTCCTCTGCGTGTATATATAAAGAAACGATGAAGTCATTGGAATAATCGTTGCATTTGCAAAGGGGCTTTTGTAAGATTAGATTGTGTGGCGTACTTGTATCAGCAGCCTTGCTGTGATGGAAACTGGGCTCCATCTGCCCGTTTCTGTCACAGCAAGGCGTGGTGAGTTCGGGTTGATCGTCATCCCTGTAGTGTCCAGACGTGCATATTGACTTTGTCTCCATAAAACGTTGGAGATATCATTAACAACTCAGCCTGAATTGACGAAGTGCTGCATCGCGTTTGCTCATGCTGTATCTGAGGGGTATGACCGTTGTGGAGGATGATATTGCTGACGCCACATACTGTGCGAGTAGTGCACTGCATTATTACTGCATTGTCACTGTCTTCCCATTTGGCGCGCGACACTCTCAACCATGGAAAGAGAAGACGAACACTTCCGGGGGCAGGCAAAGGCTGACACCCTTGGATGCTGAGAGCAGTGTTTTTCGTACATGGACTGTTATGGCACTACAGTAGTTCCTCCTTATAAGAATGCCTCATATAAGGATATCCTCGGTATAAGAATGCAAAACGCATCCACTGTTTTCGTTTCTGCAAAATTGACCCCAATTTCGAACATTTATTCATACTCTATACAAGAATACAACGAGAAAGATTTTTCAAAAATCTGGTACAGAACCAGCTACTTTTACAACAAAAATAAGGGCCAGTACAATATTCAGAAACCAGTAACGGCAGGAAATCCACCCGTTTCCTTTGGGGATGGCCGAATCCCCAAAGGAAACGGGTACTTACGTCGCCTGAGGGTGTGTCTTAACATGCCCCGTTTTGCTGCGGTTTGCTTTGCCTTGCCCAAAGAAGTGACTTGGCGTGCTATGAGTGGCTCCTACGTTTTAATTTATGTGTTTAAGAAAAGCAACGGCTTAAGAAGCATACGGTATTTGTTAAGAATTTAAAAGTATTCCTGGCAAGATCGGGCAAGGCAAAGCAAAAACCAGCCTGTTAAGACACGCCCTGAGGCGCGATTGCAGGCTGGCCAGAGTACGATTGCAGGAGGCCACGGCCGGTCGCCAGAGTAGGATAGACGACTTTTTTAAGTTACAGTAGCTTAACTCTCCTGTGTTGGTAGGACCAAATCCTCATTAAAGAATATCCTCTATATAAGAATGGAAAACCCGTCCACCGGACATATTCTTATACCGAGGAACTACTGTACTGTTATGACGTTGACATGTAAGCGACAGGAAGTCTTGTGCGCAGGATACGACGGATGGTCGCGATTAAATTTCAAGCGAGTGACGCGGGGGAACGTGCCTATTCGTCAAACACCTGTTTAGCCTGCTCGCCACGTGCTGTGTGAAGCATCTTTGTTTCGGAAGGTCTTCGTGCTCACGCTAACAAGTTACTCCCACCCTCGGCTTGAACCTTTTCCACTTGCATTATAATACGCTTGGGGCCCATTTGCCCGTGCCCTATTGGCCATAAAGGCATCGCTCTCCGGGAACTTCCGGGAGAGGCAGACTGGCCGAGACACTGTTCCGAAGAGTGCCATCGCCATTGCACCCTTCTCTTTCCCTCACTGGATTCACCAAATCGAACCCAATTGCCATCCTCTGAAGTGCCCTGACCCCGCCATCTGTCACAATTGGATTCTAAGACAATGTTTCGCAAATGCATGGTCAACATCACAGCAGTGTTCGGCCTGTTCCTCTGTGCGACTGAGGCCATGGAGCGCGATCTCGATGGGGTCAATCTTCGCTGCTGCACCGCCATAGAGAATCCAATAATCGTAAGGAACAAAGCTAAGGTAGGAACCATGTTCATTCTAATCTGCGACAGAAACGCTTGCATAGCTAACCTTCACATCTTGTGTTGCTTTCAGATTCATGGATACGACGGGCTGGCCATTCGATACCTCGAACAGCTGCAAGAAAGGCTTGGATTTCGATGCGAGTCTCTCAAAGAGTTGAGAAACAAGGACGGCGTGCAATTCAACGCTATCGTCGAAAATATAGACGAGTGCACTACAGAAGATGGGAATATTCGGCAAGACCCAAAATGCCAGTGCGAAATGGCCGTCGGTGGCTGGTTTCGGAATCCTGAGCGATTCAGGCGAGTGGATTTTCTGCCGCCGTTCGCTATCGACGGCCTGAGCATCGTTGTGCATACGGATAACACTTCCTCGGCATCTGCGGGCGCCTTCTTCATCACTGCTTTCTCTACCACTGTGTGGTTTTTCATATTCGGGCTTGTTTGTGTGTTTACGTTTCTCAAAATGCTTGACAGGCGCTTCGTACCCCCGGATGAATCTTACCAGCCGCTGCCGAGAACATCTTCTCGGGTGCGCAGGATGAAGCACTATTTGTTGAAGAGTCGCATACCATATCGATTGCGAAAGGCACTGCAAAGCACACGTAAGTCTTTGTCGAAAGAAGTTTGGCTTCATTCAAATTCTTTCTTTTGCCTCTGACTTAGTTTTCTCTCCCCATTTCTATCACTTTTCTACTTTTCGCGAACCATCTCCATTAGTGAGCCGTATGGTCGGTCAAGGTGGCTACGATCCCATCGAGGGCAAGACGAGCTCGAGACAATGGGTTCTCAACCTGCTCATTGCTCTATGCAGCCTTTTCCTGATTTTGACATACGAATCGGCAATGACGTAAGTTGTTTTGTCTTCAGACACCAGCAGAGTCAAACTCTCAGCGAGGATCTCACGGAAAGAAATTAACGCCTTCCCACGTTTTTAACAGTGCGGTACTTGTACAGGACACCCTCGTTTCTGACTACCGCAATATTGAAGACCTGAAGAAGTGCCATATACCCCCGTATGAAGTATGCGTGCCAGAAGGAGGATCCATACAAGTGTTCTGGGATGACGCTATCTCTACAGAGTACGTCACGCCTACCTCGTTACCTCCGTGTTTCTCTCAAACAGTGGTTGCTAACAACTACACTTCCCATTCTCTTCGCCAGTTCCTGTCACAAGGGTCAAAGTCCGATGCTGGTTTCATCATACGAAGAAGGCGCCAAGAACTTGTACGAGAAAAAGTGCAAATTTATGATCGGTCTCACTGCCACGGGCATGAGTCTTGCCCACGGAATGTACTGCCAGAAGATAGTGTCATCGGGCGAGCCCTGCTTCCTGGGTGGACTGTCGTTCCTTCTTCCGCGTGGCTCCAAGTACACGGAAGTGATGAGCAACGCAACGCTGGACATGCAGCGATCGGGGTTGCTCCCAAGGGCAGAGAATTATGTCAAGTCGATCGGGCAGTGTCCAAAGGACAGCCATTTGACCCTGACGCTGACCAAGCTGCAGGTTTTCTTCATACTGGCTTTCGTGGCGTGCTTCGTAATCTTTTTAGAAATGGTGCTTGACCCGCAGGAGGCAGAGAGGGTGAACAAAGAAAAGAGGAGGGAAGGTGATGATGGCTCGACGACGGAAGAGGGCTCGATCGAGGGTACTTGTACTACCGTGGATGTAGCCGTTTGTATGAATACGGATGAAAGAGGTTAGATGAGAGGTAATTCCGTACGACGGAATGTTTTGTGGGTGGTGCTGTTTCAGAAAGGTAGTCGGGGGTGCACTGGCTGGGGTTTTCGTTGCGTCGTGGCGTACTGCACACACCGTGTACTCAGTACACGGTGTGTGCAGTGTGCCACGACCGTCCGTGTACTACACGGTGTGTGCAGTAACAGTTCATGATAAAATGTGGCAAGTGACCGATTTTTTCTAGGCATGTCTGGTGAAAAGGCCGTATCCTACCCAGTCCTTCACCGATTTTGACTTTTTAAAGCTCAATAAACATATAAAGCGCGCATATACAGTACCAACGGTACTGTACAGTGCTGGCCAAAATGATAGGGACACAGGCTATTCGCACTGTGGCAGCCCCTTTTTGCTCCAATGATAAAAGAGAAGAGGCTCTGTACACGTATTGGGCGAGCTAAACGTGATGGAAAAGACGGTTTTATAGAATAAAAAAAAGCCTTGGAGCTATAAGGCAAAAACGTGTTTACGGCATGGCCATAATGATAGGGACAACAGGAACTAACTCGCGTTTTGGCGCAAAACGCAAACTGCGTTCCGCCGAAAGGCGTAAAGGCCATGCTAAGGCTACACTCGAGGGGTCTGCAGACGGTTGTGCAGAAAACAGTCGGTTGGTAGCTCGGAGAAATGGGAAGAGGCAAAGTCCTGAACGAGCACGAAAAGGAGCTTATCGCTGGTCTTTCTCAAGGCGGTAGAACCATTCGAGACATCGCTGCTCGTGTGCAGCGCTCCAAGAACGTAGTTTCTAACTTCCTGCGCGCGCCGTTGGAATTTGGGAGAAAAAAATCGCCAGGAAGACCGCAAAAGCTATCCCCCACCGACAAGAGAAGGTTACTTCGGGCTGCTTCAAATGAAACAAAAGACTCTAACACGCTTCGTCAGGAGCTGGGACTCTCTGTTGCCTCACGGTCAGTCAATCTGCCGCACGCTGCACAACGACCCGAACTTCCAATTCAAGAAGATGGTGTCGGCTCCAATGATGCTGCCCCGTCATCTCGTCGCCCGTGAAAATTTTGCGAGCGAGAAGCTGACATGGTGTCCTGCAGATTGGTATAAAGTCATCTGGTCCGACGAGAAAAAGTTCAATCTCGACGGACCAGATGGCTTCGCCTTCTATTGGCACGACCTGAGGAAGGACAAGCGCATATTCTCGAGAAGGCAAGGAGGTGGGAATTCGGTCATGTTTTCGGGGGCTTTTTGTGGGACGAAGAAATGCGAATTGGTGTTGCTCGAAGGAAATAAGAACGCAGAGGACTACATACAGACATTAGAAAGTTATTTGCTACCGTTTATTGATCAGGAGCTGGACGCAGGATGGCTATACATGCATGACGGAGCTTCTATTCACAGGGCACATCGGGTCAGGCAGTTTTTGAGGAGGAAGAGGTGCCGGTTATGGACTGGCCGGCAAAGTCCCCGGACTTAAATCCTATAGAGAATCTCTGGGGTCTGTTAGCACGTGCTGTATACGCTGGTTGTCGTCAATTTGACAACGTCGAAGAGCTTAAAGAGGCCGTTTGGGAAGCCTGGGATAACATCACAACGGACACACTGAAATCCCTTTCGGGGTCCATGCAACGACGCTGCAGGGACTGTTATCTTGCCAAGGGAGGTGCTACAAAGTACTGAGGTGAGTATTGCGCATACATGGGGTCCAGATAATGGGGTAGAGGTCTTGTCCCTATCATTATGGCCATGCCGTAAACACGTTTTGCCTTATAGTTCCGAAGCTGTTTTTTGTTCTATAAAACCGTTTTTTCTATCACGTTTAGCTCTCCCAATACGTGTGCAGAGCCTCGTCTCATTTATCATTGGAGCAAAAGGGGGATGCCACAGTGCGAATAGCCTGTGTCCCTATCATTTTGGCCAGCACTGTAGCTTTACAACTGTAACGAAATCACATCATGTGTTCATTCAAGGGAATGAAGTCCCTTAAATGAACGCCTTTTACAGGTCTGAATCGCATGGAAACTAATTTGGTAACCTCAAATAAAGGCCGTGGCCCGAAAAAACTCTTTATTCTAACAGTCAAATAATGTCCGTTAACTATTTTGGCAAACATAAACTATTTTGGCAACGCACTTTTCCGGAATGGCGATGATGGGCGGCTATCGATCAATATGGAAAAGCATATTACGTTGTAATGGCACGGCACAGCCTGGATTTTTGGCGGACAAGCGAAAGTAATGGGCTTTCGAATGGCGGTAAAAACAGAAAAGGCGGGCAGGTTGTAATCAGTCACAGAGCTACCAAGGTTAGCAAGTGGCGGGGGCGGATCTGGGTGACTCGGTTTCGGAAAAGTGCAGCAAAAAGGGGAAGCAGTGCGTTGCCAAAATAGTTTATATTTGCCAAAATAGTTACCGAAGTGTCATGCCACGACGATTCATGCACCTTTACAGTACACTGTACTGTTGTGTGAGATACTTTTAGGGAAATATTTGCATTTTACTGTAGAGGGAGATTTTATTCTGTAGTCCGAGATTTTATTTGAATTTTAGAGAAGCGCACGCGGACGGCCCGGCGGAATCCGGGCCGGATGCGTGGACGCTTCTGGAAGGAATTTCGTAGAAATAAAAGAGAGAGGGTGACGGGCGCTGCGGGGAAGGGGGGACCACACTCGGCCAACCCTCACCACGAACGGCACGCTCCCCAGAACCGCCTCCCCCATTTCACCGACAACATGGTACTCTTGTGGAGGGCCGACGCAGACACAAGTGCGGGCCCTAACCCTGTTACCTACGATGGGTCGAACGGGTCAGATGTTTCCAAGTTTCTGTTCGTATACGAGAACATCATTATGCGCGGCAAACCTGACGAGGAGAAGGCAAGAGCTATCCTATGCCACCTTGAGGGTGCCGCGTTCGACTATTACTATGAAACGTATAGTCATAATGGGAGTCTGACCGAGGCCGCCAGTAACTGGGACGGTGTGAAGAGCGCCCTGTCTGACCGTTTTACGGAGGCACCGAGGCCAGAAGAAAACATCCATAAGGCTATGAGTTGCCGACTGGATGGTAAGAACTTGCTTACTTCGATGGATGAAATGGACAAGCTCTACAGAAGGGCTGGTTTCAACGACGAGGCAAAGTACGGCTTGCTTTGCAATGCCGTAATGGCACATTTGGGTGTTGCTCAGTTCGCGATCTATCGTTCTCCGACGACGTACGAAGAACTAATGAAGACCGTGAAGGACTTTGCTGCAGGCCGTGACGCCTTCAAGGCGGCGAAAACTGCTGCGCAGTCCGTTGAACCTGTGACGCCCAAGCGCGTACTGGTGCGTTCTGATGTGGGTCCTCGACAGGAAAAGCTGGAGAACAAGGTGGACGCCATCACCAACCAGCTGGTGGAACCGTCACTGATGATGAAGAAACGACAGACACCAGGGGACAGTGATACGAGTTGGAAATGTTCCTATTGCAAGGAACCAGGGCATTCAGCGACTCGTTTTCGTTCCAACCCACACCGTGATACTCGTTGCCCAACGTGTGGGAAGATTGGACACACGACGGTGACTTGATGGTCCCGCTTTGCTAGAAAGAATGTGGCTCATGCACGTCCTCAAGGTAACGCTGGCGCAGGAAGCGCTTATGGCCCCAAAGCAGGCGGTTCTGCCAACGACGCCGGTGACAAGGCCACCAGAGACTCGAAGCAGGTCACGGTCATAACTGAGACCACCAAGGGAGAATTGGTGGCAGCTACGAAACGCAACGTCGAACGAGAGGCCTTGCCAAAGCAGTCGAAGAACCGTGAAGAAGTTTCGATCCCGAGGCTGCTGAATCCCACTCCAGTAGCTCCTAGGGGAACTATCCCCTGGAATGAGCCGCTGAGAGTGCCGAGAGTGAAGCCTGCACGCCAGAAGAAGAAGAATGTTTCAAAGAAGGCGGCACTCCAGGAGCACGTCGGCAAGTACAACGTCGTGTCAGAGCTGGCGAATGCGCCGTCTGGTCTAACATTTGGACAACTTGTCCGTGGAGACGCTGAAGGAGCAAGGAAGGAGATGAAGCGCCTTCTATCCAGGAGATTGGGGCGTTCTCCCTGGTTTGCGGGCCACACGGATGTCTTCCCTAGGCGTCTTCGGGTAGTTACTGTTCAAGTTTATGGAACTGATGCTCACTCACTACTGGATTCAGGTGCGGTGCCGAACATCATGTCGCCGCACCTCATGAAGAGACTTTCTCTGACGCCAGAGAGTACGAAGAAACACATCACTGTGGCAGATGGGAAGAGCTCCCCTTGTGTTGGATCACTGCGCCAAGTCCCCGTCTCGTTTGGGGGACTGGTGAGCATGATGGACTTCCTTGTCGTTACGGGAACACTGTACGATGTCATCGTGGGGATGCCGTCGTTAGAGGAGCTCCAAACGTGCATTGACTTGGGGCAACAGCAAGTCCAAGTAACTGTGGGTGATGAGACGATTCGACTAAGTCTTGAGATGGATGAAGACCATAAGAAGCCGGGATCCGCTACCGACAGTGAGGACTTCACTCAGACTCGGGGGCCGTGCCGGCTGACTCAACTGACACGGATGAAGACTTCGTCCTTTCGCTGCGTGAAAGCGTGCCGTTTGAACCAGACCTTGCCTGGGCGGGAGCAGTCACTGAGGACGGAGATCCTCATGCTGGACTTCCGGACCTAGCTGAGGAAGGCTCAGAGTACGAGCCGGCGGATGAGAAAGAGAAGAGAGATGAGAAGGAGGAACTTCTCATGTCTAAGCTGAGCCATATCAGCAGAGAGAACGCCGACCGCATAATGTGTTCTATCAAGAGTATGGGAATAGATGCATGGTCTTTGGACGACCTCAGGCCGGCAGATGTCCCTGTGTCACATTCGTTTGAGTTAAATGACGACAGGCCCATTTGGCACGCCGTTCGGAGGCTCCCTCCGAGACACAACGCGGTAGTGCGCGAGGAGATCGAGAAGATGCAGAAGGCAGGGATCATTACCCCCTCTGTAGCTCCTTGGTCGTTTCCGGTCGTCATCGCAACGAAGAAGGACGGGAAACCTCGCTTCTGTGTTGACTACCGCGCGCTTAACCGCGTGATGAAGGCCGACAAGTGGCCGTTGCCTAAAATGGAAGAGATATTCGACGACCTTGAGGGAAGCCAAGTATTCACTACCCTGGACTTGTTCTCGGGTTATTGGCAAGTGCGGATGGCTTCATGGTGCAAAGAACAGACGACGTTTGTCTGTCGGTACGGGATGTTTCAATTTGAAGTGATGCCATTCGGGCTCATGAACGCTCCTTCAACATTTCAAAGGATGATGGATGGCGTATTCAGAGACCTGCCATTCGTCCGAGTATACCTTGATGACGTGGTCATCTTTTCGAAGTCCTTGGACATCCATGTTGACCACTTGATTGAAGTGTTCGAGCTGATTGCTCGCAGTGGATTGAAGTTGAAGCTTGCGAAGTGTTCCTTCGCGCAATCACAGACCAGGCTATTGGGGGCACGTCATCGGAAAGAAAGGGATTGAGGTGGATCCAGGGAAGACATCGATCATTTGGGACACCCCCGAGCCGCGCACCAAGACGGAGTTACGAAGCTTCCTTGGACTAGCGGGGTATTACCGCCGATTTATCCCTAAGTTCGCAGAAGTCTCTGCATCGTTGCATGCTGCTACTTCTACCAAAGTCGAATTTGAATTTACGGAAGGGATGCGGACCGCCTTCCAGGAGTTGAAGAAGAGGGTGACGTCTCTTCCGCTGTTGGCGCTCCCGAAGTTTGACAAACCCTTCGTGGTCGAGACAGATGCATCCAACATCGCAGTGGGAGCAGTTCTGGCTCAGAAGAAGGAAGACAAGAAGGTTCACCCGATACAATACGCCAGCAGGACGATGACGGAGACTGAGAAGAAGTACCCCACCTGTGAGAGAGAAGCGTTAGCGGTGATCTTCGCGCTAAAGAAATTTCGGGTGTATTTGCTCTCAACGCAAAAGTTCAAGTTGATTACGGATCATCAAGCGCTTCAGTATGCGTTCAAAAAGAAGGACATCCACGGTAGACTCGCCCGTTGGTTAGATTTCCTGGCGGAGTTCGAATTCGAGATATTGTACCGCCCCGGCTCAAAGAATTGTGCCGCTGACTTTCTCTCGCGTCTACGAAAAGACGATGGCAGGCGCGAGGAGGATGAGGGGGACCTGGTATGTGCTGCCGCTTTTGCGAAAGGAGATATACCGGAAGACACGGAACCTCATGTGCGGGACACGTACCGTTATCTCGAAGGAGAAGAGATGTTCGAGCAAGATGCTGCGCAGAGGCGCAGAATCATGAAGAACTCCAGGCGGTTCCTCGCATGGAACGGAAGGTTGTTTCGCAGGATGAAGAATGGGATCAGAACAATCCCTTCTCGGGGGACTCGACTGTAGATATTGCGGTCGCTGCATGACGACATTGGCCACTGGGACGCTACAGCTACGAAGCAGTTCGTCCTTGACAGGTACTGGTGGCCGGGAGTTCATGGTGATATCTACGCCTACGTTCGTGGATGTGAAGGCTGCCAAAAGGCTGCGCCCATCCCGACGTACAAGAGCACAGCGGTGATACCAGTCTCTCAGCTCTTTGAGACATTCTCGATAGACTTTGCGGGACCCCTTCCCAAGAAGAAGAACGTGTAGTGCAATACGCTCCTGAAAAGGGGGGTGAAAAGAGATGAAAATGATGGGGTATGACAAGCAAAAGTGGAAATCATTTCACTTTATTATTTTAATTATTAATTTTAATTAGTTGCATATTAGTTATTTAACATTAGACTAGATCTAGGATCTAGCGCCGAGAGCTACTGTAGTGGCTCCGGCGGGGCGATATATACCTTAGCCCTCTGACCACCAAGTCAGTAAAGGTAACCCGAGTTGCCGGAGTTGAATGTCGCCTTGGTCGAAGTCCGTCTCTACCAAGACGCTCCCTTTTACCTAACCCTACGGCATCCTCTATCGCTCGGGGTTCCCTTTTCTCTTTCCTTTATTTCCCTATCCTTTTCTATCTCTAATTCTACCTATTTTTCCCTTATCTTGTGTTGGTGCCATCGGCCTCGGTTGCGACCGAACCGGTGTAGGTGTTTCGAGCCATCGGGCGGCACAGTTGACGTAGCGCTGCTACTGTGACCCATTTTCCGACGGAGACCGTTGCAACGACGTCTCCCTCGAAGGGCTCCGTCGTATTACGAGCCAGTGTTGGTACCATCGGTGTCGGTTGCGACCGAACCGGTGTAGGTGTTTCGAGCCATCGGGCGGCACGGTTGACGTAGCGCTGCTACTTTCATTTCATCCCGTCGGGCTGCGTTGCGACGCCCCCGTCGAAGGCCTTGTCGCGTTACAAGGTGTCGAAGAAGCTCAACGAGCATTGGCCTTACAACCCAGTGGAACCGGGGTACCTACGTACGCGCCCCACCCCACACTCGTCGAGCACATCTCTTCGCAAGTCTCTACCACACCGATCCCGGGCCGGGCTACTTCTCTGTGCCGCCCCCCCTCATCAGGGATCCGAGCTACTACGAGTCGCAAGCTCGTTTAAACGGAGAAGGGAGAGTCGGACACTCCGTAGCGCTGTGCCATCGGCAGTTCTTCTTTTTGTTGCTGTTGTTGTTTTTGCTGGACCATCGGACCGCGGTCTCTGCCCGACAGGCGCATTGCACTACAAAAGTGGTCTCCCGACCTAGAATTTTTGTCGACGACAGTCTCGGTCTGGAGACGCACTACAAAAGTGGTCTGGGTAACGGACTCTTTTTTATTTTCTTTTTGTTTGTAACCTTTTTGCTGCGTAGGTCCGCTCGTACGAGCGATGTCAACAAGCGCACCCGGGGACGTCGGTCCCGGGGCGAGCAGAGCCGGATCGGCACGAGCGTCGAGGATCCCGAGGGGTCCTCGCACCCGGAGCCAGGCCAATACGGCCACGGACCCCGGAGATCAAGAATCCCCTACGGGGATAGCCGCCGACAAGACTGACCTCGACGAGAAGTTGGAAAAGATGAGCAGCGAAATTCGCGAAGAAGCGAAGAAAAATCTCGAGGCTGAATTAGCCCTCGTCCGGAAGCAACTGGAGTTACAAGCATCCGAGTTCCACACCGTTTTGGGAGAGCTATCGGCTCGAGTGGATCTCGTCGAGAAAGAGCGAGGAGATGCGACCGACGGTCTGGAGCTGGAGGTCTTAGCCTCGTTGAAAATTTCGGTCAAGGACGCGAGGCGCGACGCGAATCAAGCCTTAGAGTCCTTAGGAAAATTTAGAACAAGCATCGAAGACCGATTCGATCGTGCCGCGCAACGTCTCAAGGACCTCGAGCAGGCTGCGGATCGAGCTCCGCAAGGATCGGACGACGAGCCGCTCCCTTCGGGTAGAGAGGGCGACCGTCGGTCGAAGAAGGACAAGCCCGCTCGGCAGCGGAGTTCTAAGTCGAAGCCCTCGAAGAAGGACAAGCGACGTGCAAGCAAGGGTCACTGTAGTGACGATCCGGAGAACCGCGACTCACAGTCGGAGTCGCTTGGTCCCTCCAAAGATGGTAACGGCGGTTCGTCGAACCATTCGGGCGATTCCGAACGCCGTTCAGAAGACGGAAACGGAATTTCGTCAAGCAAGAAAATTTCCTCCAGACGAGGCGGAGTCACTTCGTCCGCCTCGCGGAGAGACAAGGACGCGGAGCCCGAAGATGTCGCAACGCGGCGCGGGCCGCGATGGGAGGAGTTGGAGGAGCTGAATCCGACCAACTACCTCTTCAAGAAATTACTTTCGTACCGAACGTACCGCTTGCGGAACCCGCAGACATATTTGTCAAGTTCCCAGCGGACCGCCGTGCGAAAAATTAGGAGAGATATTCCGCCGAAGGTGAAGAAGGACAACACGTTGACAGGAGAGGACGGGGTCTTTGTGTTGGATTTTTTGGCAAAGTTAGTTCAAGAGTTTGATACTCAAGAAATGAACGAGGGGCAAGCGATCCGCCTGCTGCCTGAATTTTTAAGCGGCATCGCCTTGAGACAGTACACTTCGGTGTCTCAGACGGCCGCGGCCCATCACGGAAAGATATCCGTTTGGCCAGAGGCCGTACAGTGGTTGTTGAGGAGTTTCGCAACCGACGAGGCGATCCGTCAAGCTGTGTTCGCATTGCGAGAAGTTCAGCAAAGACCGTCTGAAGACGAGATAGAAATTTATATCCGTCTGACGGACGCAAGCAATCGATGTGGAAACGTATATTCGATGGAAGAACAGATGACGATGTTTATTGAAGGACTCGATTCGAGTATCAAGCCGATGGTATCTCAATACCGGCAAGACAATCGGGACGTTTCATTTTTGAGACTAGTGAATTACGCGAAGGTGCATGGCTCGGCGAGCCGCGCTAAGGACAAGAAGACCAAGAAGGTCACGATTCAGACGCCGTCGACGTTCAGGGCGGGGAAGAAGCCGAGGGCTTCTTATCCCGGTCGCAAAAGTCACGCCGCCGTCTATTTAGCCGAGTCCATGTCCGCGTCAGATGAGCGCGGTGCGCATGGAAGTAGCGAAAATCACTACGAAGGAGCGTTAGTAGCCGAAGGCGAGTTCATTGAGCCATCGGAGGGCTGCGGACACGAGGACTACGGGGACAGCGGGTCGTCAACTTTACCGACGCCTGCATACACGACGGAGTCGTTTTCAGAGCCCACGGATCCCGTGATGATGTTTCGGGGGCGCGGCCACACGCCGGCGCCGCGCATTCCGATGGAAGACAAGGGTACAACGTTTCGAAGGCCAGGCTGGACGGGAAGGCCGCAACGTCAAGGAAGGCCGCCGGCCCGTGGAGGACCTAGGACGCCGTATCCCGTCAAGACGCACAGTCTGGTGTGCTATCATTGCTATGAAAAGGGGCACGCCGCGCCAACGTGCATTCTTTCCCTCCGGGAAATGCACCGAGTTTTGGAAAATTATGAGGCGTTGTCTCCGATGGAGAGGTTAGGGATACCATCGACGAGTTACCTGAAGGTCAAGAATTGTTTCTATTCGCAGACGGCGAGCACGCCGAGTGCCTCAACGCCGAGGTCGAACCAAACATTCAGAGGGCCCACCGCGGGGCCCGCGCCGTCGGATGTGAGAAGGATCCCGCAGCGGCAGGAAAACTAGAGAGGGGAATCTCGCATGAGTCGCGAGAGGCACAGGGACGACGTACTGTGCTCGGGGCTCAGCCCCGTTCCCCGTCTGTAAAGGAAAAATCAGGCCTCGAGGAGGAGGTTGTTGGATTGGTGGATAAGCCCAAAGGGCCAGCTCAAGTCAAGAAAATTTTGAGCCGAGCCCGAGATCATCCGCTGGAAGAAGTTCGAAGACCCTGGTACAGGGTTAAGCGAAGGGAGTGTCCCGAGAAGATTTTGGTTCTTGCGCGAAAAAACTACAAGGTTTACGCGGACATCGGACCCACAATTGGATTGATGAGCCGGATGTTGTCTGTTTTAGACACCGGCGCGGGACCAAACCTTGTGCGAAAATCGGAACTCCCAGCTGGAATGGAATCTCTAGTGTCTTACGGACCGACCCAAGATATCGGCGACGCGAACAATAGGCCACTCCGGACTCTCGGCACTATTAGAATGCCTGTGAGGCTTGGAAAATTTGTGGCCGCAGCCGAGTTTATTGTATGCGAAAAACTAGCAGTCCCGCTAATTCTAGGCGCGGACTACTGTGACCGGTTTGTGGAAGCAATTTATCCAAGGAAGAAAACGGTTGAGTTGGCGGATTTCTCGGAGGTCCCGATAGTTAGGCGGTTCTCGACGAGAAAAGGGAAGAAGAATCTCGTCGCGGGAGAGGACGAGAATGATGGAAAGGGGGAGCGAATTTCCCCTAAGGTAAAAGTGGCAAGAGCCACGACTATCGAGCCAGGGACGCAACGCGTCGTGGAATGCACCTCGAAGAGGGCGGGCTTGGTTGTGCTTCAGCCGTACTCGTCGTTGTACGAAAGGCACGGGTTGACGTGCACGAATGGTGTCGTTCAGGTTGAGCCTGACAGGCCATTTCGTTTACTCGTTGCGAATTTTAGGACGTACCCTGTCAGGGTGCAAAAAGGCCAAGTGGTGGCAGAATTATTACCGCACCCGAGAGCCGCGCTCGAGAGCAAAACCACCATTGGTGAAGTTCTCGGAATTCAAGAAAGGAAGAAGGAAAATTTTCCTAATTCCACCAAGACGCCTACGGGCGAGACAAGATGCGAACCGTCAGATCAAGCGCGCGAGGACCAGCCAGAAGAACGGTCGGCAGAGCTCTCTGCGTCGGCATCTACGAAGCCGCAACGCAGGATTGAGCCGCCACCGCCGGACGTGGAGGACTTCGACCTGAGCCACGTGCCGGAACGGCTGCGCGAGCGGTTCCGTCGGATGTTAAAGAAGTATTCAAGGATGTGGGATGGGACGCTTGGCGAAATTAATACCACAGTCCATCGGATCGAGTTGATCCCCGAGACTGGTCCCATCGCACAAGCCCCGTATCGGGCCGGGCCTAAAGCCCGCGAAGTAGAAGATGCAGAGGCGCAGAAGATGTTGGAGGCAGGAGTGATAGAACCAGCGTAGTCAGAATGGGCGTCGCCCGTGTTGCTGGTGCCCAAGCCGAATGGGTCAATGCGTTTTTGCGTAGACTACCGCAGGCTGAACGCAGTGACGGTGAAGGACACGTACCCCTTACCGCGCATGGATGAGTGCCTGGACTCGCTTGGTGACACCAAGGTTTTCTCCGCGTTGGACGCGATCTCGGGATATTGGCCGATGCCTATCCCTGAGAGCGACCACGACAAAACCGCATTTTCGTGTCACTCAGGACTGTATCGCTTCTCAAGAATGCCCTTCGGGCTAACTAACGCGCCAGCGACGTTTCAGAGAGCAATGGATATCCTGCTCTCTCCGTTCCGTTGGAAGTGCTGTTTGGTGTATCTGGACGACATAATAATTTTTAGCAAGTCGTGGGAGGAGCACATCGTGCACGTGGATGAAATACCTTCTGTATTGGAGAAGGCAGGTGTGAAGCTCAAGCTTCGCAAGTGTGAATTTTTCGTCGAAAAGATCAAGTACCTGGGCCATGTCGTTCGGCCAGGTACATTGGAAGTGGACGCTGCGCGAACCGTCGCATTGGAACAAGTGAGGTACCCTCAAACGCAGACCCAGCTCAGGAGCTTCTTGGGACTTTGTAATGTCTACCGCAGATTCGTTCCGCATTATGCGAAAATCGCGCATCCGCTCAATCAACTGTTGAAGAAGGGACAACCGGTCCAGTTGGAAGGATTCGACGAACCGTGCGAAAAAGCTTTTCATAAGCTCAAGGACGCCATCTTGGCACCGCCGGTGTTGGCGCTGCCGAAGAAGGACCTACCCTACTCGGTAGATACCGATGCAAGCGACTACCAAATAGGCGCTGCACTATTTCAAACACACCCGGATGCGCAACGCAAACCCATCGGGTTCTTTTCAAGAACGTTAGCCGCAGCCGAGAGAAACTATTCTGTATCAGAAAAAGAATGTCTAGCGGTAATTTGGGCCGTACAGACTTTAAGACCATATCTATATGGCGAGCACTTCGTCGTGCATACCGACCATGCCTCATTGAGGTGGTTGATGAACGTAACCGACCCCAGCGGGAGATTAATCCGATGGAGGCTACGCCTCTCGGAATTCGATTTTGAAATCAAGTACAAAAAGGGAAAAGCTAACAGCCAGGCGGACGCTTTGTCAAGGTTGCGAACCGCAGGAGAAACCGTCGACGAAATCGACGACGAAATCCCATGATTTATGGCCGAACCGGCCGAGGGTACAGTGGAGGACGAGGAAAGTTTTGACGCGGCAGACGACATCCTCGCTCTTGAGGGGGGTACCGCCCCTGATCGCCTCGATCAATTCCAAGCTGTCACTCCGGAGGAGCTCATTCGCGAGCAAGCCGTGGACCCCTTCTGCAACCGCATCAAGGAAGAAATGGACGCCGGAAAGGTGAGAACGTTCAGCACGGAGACCGAGGAACTCGAAGGAACTCTATGCCGTACCGCGGCGGAGTTTGTACAAGTGGTAATACCACAATCGTTAAGGGACCGCGTCCTAGGGTTGAGCCACTACGCAAAATTGGCAGGCCACCCGGGAGGCAGGAAACTTTACAAGACTTTGAGAAGATATTTTTATTGGCCTACGATGGCCCTAGACTGCTATGCAGTCGCGAAGAATTGCGCCGCTTGTGCGCGGGAAAGGGTGAAGTTAAGAAAAAACACGAAGGAAATGAAGCTGTTCACGCCCAAAGCTCCGCTGGAATTTGTCGCCATCGACATCCTCGGCGAGCTAGTTACAACTAAGCGAGGAAATCGGTATATTCTCGTGATCAGCGATCGATACTCGAAACTGGTACGAACCGTACCGTTGAAGAAGATATCAGCTGCGCACATCGCACAAGCCTTCGTTCACCATTGGGTATTCGTGTACGGACCGCCGGTCAAGCTGCTGTCCGACAATGGAACACAGTTCACGGCCCGGTTCTTTCAGAACGTCTGTCGAATTCTCGGCATCCGCAATGTGTTCACGACTACGTAGCACCCGCAAGCCAACGGCCAAGTTGAGAGATTTAACCGCACGCTGACTTCCGCGTTGCGAAAATACGTTGGAGAGCATCCCAAGGACTGGGACTTATTTAGCGACGCTGTGACGTTCGCCTACAACACACAAGTTCATCGAACTACGAACATTGCGCCCTTCGAGCTGGTGTTGGCTCGGGCGCCGAGAAACATTGCGTTACAAGCGCAACCAACATTGGAGAATTTCAGCTCGTCACGAGCATACTACCTGAAATGGCAGTCGT
Organism: Chondrus crispus; assembly: GCF_000350225.1. Taxonomy (NCBI): domain Eukaryota; phylum Rhodophyta; class Florideophyceae; order Gigartinales; family Gigartinaceae; genus Chondrus; species Chondrus crispus. Next base: position 176,324 of record NW_005178991.1, read on the forward strand.
GGTTGGAGAGCTTAATGCGAAGCGCCGATAGGAGTTTGCGAAAGGAACAAGCCCGGTACAAGCGAAATTTCGACGCACGCCTTCGAAAACCGCAATACGAGATCCCACCGGGGTCCTACGTGTTCCTCCGGAAGGAGCAGGGCACGGCTAGCGAACCGAAACACAAGCTGGCACAAGTCGCTACAGGACCTTATCAGGTCAGAAGATCGGACCAACATACGGTAGTCATTGCCATTGGCGATCAGGAGGAACGCGTATCGCGAGACAGGGTGGAGTTAGCCCCAAGCCCGGTGGACTATGCGCCAATAACTGGCCTACGTCAAGTGCTACAGTTCTTGGGAGAGCCGGAACTAAACGAAGAAGGAGAGGTACGGGAGGACGACGAACGTCCTCACACCCGTGCGCCTACGTCAGGGGACCAGGATAATTTAGTCGGTCAAACGCCGACAGCGGAGACACCTCCAGGTCTACGAGAGTTCGGAAAGTCCAGAGATGAGGATGAGCCGCTGGCTCTTCGGAAGGGGGAAGGACAGTTGGACACGCAGGAAGAAGGAACCGAGAGTCAGGAGTATGTGATCGACAAGATCGTGGACCACGGCTACGACGAGGAGAACTAAATTCTGAAGGTGGAATGGTACGGTTATACGCCCGAGGACGCGACGTGGGAGCCCATTGAGCAATTGCCCCGCAGCGCGGCGGTCACGTATTTCCGAAGGAAAAGATTATCCTTGCCCGCGCAGATCGCGCAAGCGCAATCAGGATAGTGGTAACCAAGAATTTCACATGTCAGTGTCAGTGTGGTAATCCGCGCGGGGCATAGCGAGCCGACCTGAGGGTCGAGAAAAGGAGAATGATGAGATGGAACGAACCAGGTGAGGGGCCTTCAGACAGCCAACCCGCAAGTAGAAGCAGCGCGCGCACGAGTAGGATGAGCGTCGTGATGAGATACTCAGGTCGGAAGTCGCGTAACGATGTGCCAAGCGAGAAAAGAACGCTGGAAGAACGGGGACATAGACTGGAAAGTCCACCTCCTTCACTCTTACCTTCATATCTGTTCGGTCTCGTTTTATTTGTGATTGCTTTTGTGTTGTTCTATTTTATTTTATTTTTGAGGCGTTAGGGACACGACCCGCACCGCGGAGGTCGGTCAGCAAGTCTATGAGGAGTCCAAGGAGGACATTGAAGAGGCGATAATCTTCGAGATCAATTCCGCCTTTGACAAGGTTACGGCCGACGCCCGCGTTGCGGCATTCTCGCCATTCAGGGCAAGGCCGAGGAGGAGCAAAGAGACGCACGAGATCATGACTCTACGACGGGTGTTCCTAGGTCATAGATAGAGCCAGAAGGAGATGAGGCACTACACACATTTGGAACACACACGCACAATCGCCGGATGCCCGTGAAATTACGAATGGGATCAGTGGCCCACACGCGCGTGAAGCGTAATTTATTTGAGAATTTAATGGGTGTCGAAAGCGAACTATTGAGCGAGCGGTATCAGAGCGAGCGCCGGCCTTGTCAACTCGCTTCGAATGTGTTGATCAGGCTCGACAAGCCGTGAGACGGACGTTTAACAAACGAGAGGATCCCCGAGCAGGGACCATGTCCATGCTTACTTGAGATTGAGAAATCGCCAGAGGGGATGTCGTGCAAAGGGGGCGACCTTGTTGGTCAGACGGTTGTGATCGACACACCCGCGAACGCATTTATTCACGAACGGCGTACTTACCAGTTTACAGCGATGACCCCCTTTTGTAGCATAAACACCCCCAGACGACTGGAGGTGTATGCGCAGTTCGACCTGTAGACCCCGGATCGGAGAAGGGGTGAAGCGGGCCAACCAGCTCCGGAACCGGGCTCGGGCCCGGGTAGCGGTGGTAGAGCGGGAGCGAGCAGGGACGCGCGCACGCACGAGCGGATCGACGCCTCGACGCCCCGGAGCAGCACTGGGTGACGTACCAGTGCTGACGGGCGGAGGCGGTTCCGTGCTCGCTCGCGTGCTGCGCGTCCACTCCGGCTCGGCTCCGACTAAACGCGCGCGAAGAGCGAAGGCGACGTTTAGAATAAGCTGGGTGGACTGACCTTGGCGGTCGGTTGAGGACAAGCCCGTGCTTGTCCCCCTCCGCCGCCGTCGGTCCGCTCCATATTTAATATCCAAAACACTCTATCATAACACTACAGTACCGAGGTACTGTAGTGGGCTACTGTAGTGCAGGTCGGCCTGCACTGTAATACTGTCAGCTATGTCGAGGCTGACAGTACACGTATCACCCGTGGTGCGTGCGCGCTTCGTTCGCGCGCTGTACACGTGTTCTCGTGTATGCGCATGTCCCTTGTCCCCGTGGTGTACACGTGGACACGCGCGGTGGTACTGTAGAGCTGGACGCTCTACAGTAGCTGATCTAGTTCTTGATCTAATCTAATTTAAACCCCCAGGGGGGGGGTTATGCTACACGGCCCCCCCCTCAAGGGTGAACGTCCGCGGTCACGAGTGCTTGCGGTGCGAAACATGTCGGTGATTGAGATTGATACAACCCACTCCCTTGCTCCGAGGCCTCTTTCCCTTCCGCGTGTCCTTCTGTCGTTATTCCCCCTACACCCCCGCGCGCTCACACGTGCGTTTTCTTACTCCCCTCTTCATCCCGTCGTACTACCTACGAGAGCTCGTCTCGGCGGTCGTCCGCCTTTCGTCGTGCGTGTCATCCTTCCCCCTCGCGCCGGTGAGGTCTCGCGTGCGCTTCTTGTACGTGCTCTGTCGGAGGGCCCCTACCGTCTCGGCGTGATGACGGGTACACCGTCGCCCCTCGTGACCCCTTCACCCCTCCTACCCTCGTCGGAGGGCCCGTCGTTGAGCTCCTTGGCTCCCCCGCTGAGCGGGGGCGGGTCGGTGTCCGCTGTCGCAGCGGACGGGGGCGAGGCGCGTCGTGGCGCCCCTGTCGTCGCTGTCCCACGGGCGTGTCCGTTCCAGCGTGCCCGTGGGTCCCGGGAATCCACTCTTTCAGTAGAGTTGCATGCAGGGCCGGCGGTGGTGAATGAGGTTCGCGCCGCGGTCACGGAGGCAGACCTAGCTGCAGCTGGCAAGGAAGAGGGGCCGATCCCTCTTGTATCCGGCGCCCCCGGGGGCATCCCGCGCGAGGCGTTATCCGCAGCGGGCGGCGACAGCGCCCCCTATCAGCCAGTCGAGGGATCCTACGGCGCCTGTGGCAGCTGCCGACGTCCTGGGGTTCCTCCCGAGTCGACTCGGGATAGCGGGGGAGTGGAGCAGGAGGCTGCTAACACGTCCACGCAGTGGCTGGGCGTGCCGCTCGAGCGGTCCGCGCCCCTGCTGCTCAGTCGGCTGAGGTATCCGTGGCGTCGTCATGCTCGCTCGGGCGTCACGGTCGGGGAGCTTCTTACGAAGGATTGCCTTCGGCCCGACATGCTACGCATCCGGATGCTGTACGAGAGCGGTCTCTCCGAGGAGGCGTCTCTCGCGTTAGGGCGCTTGCTTGTGGAGGGCGGCGGAGCGCCCTATCAGCTCCCGGACGAGATCCCGAGCGATCGGACCTTTGCGTTCAGCCACGAGGAAGTAGACTACGTTGACCGGATGGCCTGCTACTTGTTCCATCGGGACCCACGGGGTCCTCGCCGTTTCGTCCTTTCGGAAATCGTCGGGCTGTATGTCAGCCCGAGGCCCTACGCATACTCCAGGGCTCGTGCCGCTCTTCAAAAATCCGCTTGCACACTGATGAGGCTTCATTCCATTGCGATCTCCCCACACGATTGGGCAGCCTATCTTCACGCGGACGAGTCGGACGGCCGCGTGTTTGCTTCTGCCTCGTTCGAACGAGGCCTCTCAAAAAGCGACTTCCCGGCCCTTCCGGCGGTCGTACGGGAGGCTCTCCCTTCTCTCGGTGTTCACCCCTTACTCCCTTTTGCCCTCAAACATTTCGGGTTTGCGTGTGGGGACCCACGTCACCCGGCGTATGATGACCTGATCTATAACGTGGAACGAGAGTGGGCGTGGTCCTTGGGGAACGCCTTTATGAGCGAGGTTTCGTTGCACGGCCGCGCGTTTGTGCAACCCATCGGGGTGTTGGCATTCCTCGGCAGGGTCGCGCCGTCGCTCCCTGATGTGCCGCTGCACCCTTTGGAGCGGTCTTCCCCGCACGTGGCGTGGACGCACTGTGCCGTTCTAGATCTGATGCATCGAGCTTGTGCCGTGAGCGTGCGTAATCGTCGTTCGTGGCCCGACTTCGCTACGGGCGTACGCAGCGCCTTTCTCGTGTATGATTACCGGAACGACTCCTTCGTGGCTCGTCCTGTACCGTCCGCTTCGGGTCCCTCGGGTAGGGGCGGAGGCGTGGGGTCCGCGTCACGGTTGGGTTACCGCAAGCGGTACCGCGATTTGGACGGGGAACCCGCGTCTCCTATGTTCGCGGGTACGGACCCGGTTCGCGCCCCGCTCGCCTCGGATGCGAGTTACTGTACAGCTGCCGTCTCGCCCGTGCCACCCCTTCCGCCTCTGGCCACCTCCGTGGGCGACTCGCCGGGTCGGAATGCCGCGCGGTTCTTAGCGCTGCCCCGGGACGAGATCAAGATTATTCCCGACTTGGGACGGGCCCTCGGGAGCTCGATCGATCGAGCGTGGCATGTCGGTACCCTGCTGAGCACCCTTGCCAGCTGGTACCTAGCCCGTAGTGAGGAAGCACGCCACCTCGGGGCGGAGCGCTCGACGTACGCGTCGCAATTAGACCGAGTGCGGGGCGAACTGGAGGCCCTCAGGGAGTCCTCGAGGCGTCAATCTGACTCCCTGGAGCGTGTCACTGCGGAGCGCGATCGCTACGGCCGCGAACGCGACACCCTCCGGTCCATACGTCAGGTTCCGTCCTCATTTGTCGCTCCGTCACGCACTCCCTCGGCCTCTATGCCGCGTCCGGCGTTGCCGGACCCCTACGAAGGGGTGGGGTACGATTCTCCCATGGTCAACGCGCGTGCGCCCCCGGTCGGTCCGGGGCCTTCCTGGTCGCAGTACGGGGCGGTAGCCATGCCCCCCCTTGAGGACATGGACACGAGGGTGCCTTCGCACCCTAGTTATTGTCCTCCAGGCAGCTACGGTCCTACCCCGTCGGTTCCCCCCAACCGCTCGGGCCGTTGAGCCAGTGAGCCACTTATCCGCGTCATCCTTTCTCTTCCCGTCCGTCATCCGTAAAGCCACTAGGGCTCCTTGCCTCTCTGCCCCGAGTATACCAGACCGCCCATCGTTGGCGTGTGTCAGGGAGCCGGGAAGGGTCGGTAGACGTCTGCCGACCGCCCTCTCCGCCGCTCGTACCGCGTCCTTCGTCATAACCCCACAGCATGGGTCCTATCCTCCCTTTGGTATTTTACCTACCTCCCCGATGGTCCGTCGTCCCCCTCCACACGACGAGGGGGTGTGATCGTATCCCCTCGCTGTAACGTCGCCGCCTTCCCCCGCGTATCCATTGACGCACGCACGCGCGCGGCGACAGGTGGCGGCAAGCGCCATAGCCCGGGGCACTGATAGGGGGCTCTCTAGTGGGAGCGGGTGCTCCTTTCCTTGCTTTGCGATCCGTCCCGCCGGCTCGAGCCGGCTTACGTGGTTGGTCTGCGTCGGGGAGAAGGAGGGGTACGTATCCTCCTTCTCGTGTCAGGGCGTCGGTCGGCGTCGCCTGAGACTCTTCCCCGTGCGCGCGGTCTCCGCTCCTCCTTCTCGGAACGACGCTTGTCCCCCGCTGTCTCCTTCCGAGAGGGTCCGGACTACGCGTTATCCGCGCGCGACGCCTCCTCGGAGGGGTGGTCGTACATCGTATTCGGGCGCTCTTGTGTGTCGTGGCTTGGAGCCCTGACTTGGCGATCCCAGGCGGAGGGGGCGGGGCTCATGCGTTCGTGCGGTCTTGCCGATTGACCTCGTATGGCTCGTTCGAGCAGCCCGCATTTCTGCTCCTGTACGGACATGAGCGTCGGTCAGCGAGGGACAGCGCGCGTGCGCCAGTGCCTTGTTGCGCGTTCTGCTCGCGTGTGCGCGTACCGTGCGCACGTGAGCTCCTTTTTCCCTTGAAATTCGAAAATCCGCTTCATTTTTTCCGATTTTTTTCTTTTTCTTTTTTTTCGGAATTGACAGTGGCGGTTGTCAGGGCTTGTTGTACCGGAGGTACGATCCGCCGGCGGCTCGTGCCCAAACGTCCGAGTACAGGAGCTCTCTTGCCTGTACTGTACGGCCTCAAGAGGCCGTAGTGGCGGACCTCGCTCGGACACCACCTCTCCATGGCTTGGAGACTCGCCGATCTGGTACGATCTCGTCGGCGCTCACATCGAGATGAGATTCCATTCCGACCCCTCCCGTCCTCGCTGAGCGGTCACGGGGGACATCATAGGGCTGCGATAATGCTCGCGCGACGGCCTGTTGCAGACAGGGGCGGCGCGATCTGGCTAGTACCAGAGGTGCTCTCATCTTCCTCGTCTCCTTGCATCTTGCTCCGACCCCATTTTGCCAGACGGCTCCCCACTTCCCGTGCCACATCTTGGCTCGGCGGGCGCCCCCCTTTCGGTCTGTACGTACAGCCGGGTCTTGTTGCGTCGTTTTCCGCGTTCCGTCTCACCGATACGTCCCGGCTTCCTTATTATTTGTACGAGGGGCGCGGTGATTGCTCGTACTATCACAGTTCTTTCGCGCTCTTTTGGGGAGGTTCGGTTCCTTCCCTTTTCTTCTTCGAATTATTTGTAAGACAGTACGTCCTGTCTTTGCTTATGACCTTTGTTGACGGTGGCGCGTCGCCCGCGGCGGATTCGCTTGCCAATACGGCTTGACGTCTCGCGAATTATTCCGTTGCTACTCCCTGGGGACAGCGGTCCCTTCGCGCGTCCCCTTTTGCCCCATGTACGCGGGGTGCATTTAATTCGATGTGGAATTTAATCCGCAACGATGCGGTTGAGGGCCCCCTCCTCAAGAGTGAACGTCCGCGTTCACTTCTGAGGTGAGGTCTCTCCCTGTACGCGCCCGGAGTCTTTGTGCGTAACGAGACACCAACTCCTCGGGGATGTGGGTACGCGCCGTCCATGTGGGAGTATCGTAGTCTGCCCATTTAATGAGGAACTCCGTAGTTCCATCCTCCATGACGCGATGCTTGAGTAGCCGTTCGACGGCATACTGTGTGCCTTCATTGATCTTGTCGGCAAGGTCTTCGGGGGTAGTCGTGCTAGCCTTTGGCGCGTTCACCGGCGGGGGTGCGTAGACGCAGCGGTCTGCCGAGACGCGCTCTGTAACTCCATCACGATCGATCGTGATGGTGCGCTGGTCGTTCGCGAGAACTCGGTACGGTCCGACAGCCGGGGAGGCCAGCTTGTTTGATGTCTTCCCCCCATCAGTGGGGTTCAGATATACGTAGTCACCTGCCTTGAGGCGCGAGTTGGTGCGCCGAATACGCTTGTCGAAGTCGCGTTTATAGCGAGCTTGCGTTCGCCGTAGGCTTCCGTAGGCCTTTTGGATAGTCGAGTCCAGGGTCTTGAGGAACTCGGCACGTGGGTTCCCCCTGTCGGCAGGGGGCGCGTCGCCTTCCGTCCGTCGGAGCCAGAACTCCGTCGGGGGCCTGCTGAGCACGAGCTCAAACGGCGTGGTGCGTGTGGTGCGATGTACGTGGGAGTTGTACGCATACGTAAGCGGCCCCACGTACACATCCCAGTCGTCCTGGTGTTCACCTACGTAGTTCCGCAGCATCGAGGCGATTGTTCGGTTATATCGCTCGACTTGCCCGTTCGTCTGGGGATGGTACGCCGAAGTGTACAAATTCGTTATCCCCAGAACACGGCACGTGCTGTGGAAGAACTTGGCATTAAACTGAGGGCCGTTGTCCGAAAGCAACGTGCGAGGGACGCCGTATTTGAACACCCACGACTCGCAGAACGCAACTGCGACGGTGTATGCGGTTATCGTGCGGAGCGCCACGACTTGCGTCAGCTTGCTAAAACGGTCCGTAATCACGAGCAGGAACCGTTTTCCTGTCTTCGTCTTGGGGAGCGGCCCCAAGATGTCGATGGCGAGGCTCTCGAGAGGCCTCGTAGCTGGGAACAATCTCAATCGATTGAGATGTTTCCTCAGCTTGACCCGGTTCATCGCGCAGGTCCGACACCCTCGCACCGTGGCTGCCACGTCTGCAGCCAGGTGGGGCCAGTAGTACTCGCGTCGAAGTGCGTAGTACATACGGTTCTGGCCCGGGTGCCCCGCGATGGCCGGGTTGTGGCACAGGCGGAGGAGCCTGGCGCGGAGCGTCCGAGGTACCACCACCTGAACGATATCAGGGTCGAAGGGGTGTCTCCGTTTGAGCACCCCTTGGTGGTCCTCGAAGAACGCGGAGTCCCGGGACTCTGACTGTCGTGCCAAAACGGTTTGGCAGAAGTCATCCACGCGTTGCTCCTCGGCTATCTCCTCTATCGTAAGAGGGGCCGGAAGGTCGTCCTGCGGTGGGGCGACCGGGGAGTCGAGCGCGCCAGCCTCGGGGTCTTCGGCGCGCTGGATATCGGCGGCGTCGAACTCGTCGTTCTCCTCCCAAAACGAATTGGGTCCTTGAAGACCGGGGGCTTCGTCGTCACCTCGCGGTTCGTCGCGCGTCCGTACGCGCGACCTTGTTCGGGCTTCGGCTTGGTTCCGTGTCGTTACGAAGACATGGACGGCCTGATGATCGCAGCTCGCGGTACAAGCGTAGTCCGCGAGCTCGTTCGATACGTCTCGAACGGTCGTACCCCCGTCGAAGGTGGGAATGTCGTCATCCACCTCGACGGTGGGGCGAGGGTCATCGGCGACCTTCGGCGACACGAGTCGTGACAGGGCATCGGGCACCTGATGCACGCGCCCGGGGCGGTACTGAATGGTGAAATCGTATTCAGCCAGACGTAGCCGCCACCGGGTGAGTCTTCCTGAGCTCTCCGTGAGCGACATGAGCCATCGGAGGGCGTCGTGATCCGTCCGGACGGTGAACTTGGTTCCTTCGATATACGGCCGCAGTGTGCGGACGGCCCACACCACGGCGAAGCACTCACGCTCCGTAGCGCTGTAGTTCCGTTCGCTATCGCTTAGCGAGTACGACCAGTACCCAACGGGGCGCCAATCGTTTGGCTCGTCGTGCTCCTGTAGGAGGGTGCACCCGAGTTGATATGCACTGGCGTCAGTGTCCAACAGGTACGGTCGGCCGTACCGTGGTAGCGCGAGGATCGGCGGGGAGATCATCGCAGCCTTCAGGCTTTCGAAAGCCTGAAGCTGAACTTCCGTTGGGTTATCGAAATCGTGATCCGAGTCCTTGCGCGTTATATCGGATAACGGACGGGCAATCTTCGAGAAGCCCTTGACGAAGCGACGATACACGTTACACGCCCCGAGGAACGAGCGCACCTGCGTCAGCGTCCTCGGGAACGTGAACGTTCGGAAGGCGTCGGAGGCCGTATCCGAAACGCTCAGCTTACCTGGGGATATCACGTGCCCCAGGTAATGCACCTTGGGACGGAAGAAGCTGCACTTCTTGAGCTTGAGGGAGATGCCGGCACTCCGCAACAAGCTCAAGACGGTATCGAGATGCCTTGCGTGTTCCGCGTCCGTACGCGAGAACACGATAACGTCATCGAGATAGACGAGGCATATTTGCCAGCGGACTCCGGAGAGTATGATATCGAGGGCACGTTGGAAGGTGGCCGGTGCCCCTTTTAATCCAAACGGCATGCGCAAATGGCGGTACGTACCCATATGTGTCGCGAAGGTAGTCTTATCCCGGTCCTCCGGAGCGACCGGGATCTGCCAATAACCGGAATTGCAGTCCAGCGTCGTAAAGACGGCTGCATCTCCTAACGAGTCGATGCAGTCGTCCATACGCGGCAGCGGATACGAATCCGCTGCAGTCTTCGCGTTGAGACGCCGGTAGTCCACGCAGAACCGAAGAGAGCCGTCTTTCTTCGGTACAAGCACCACCGGGGACGCCCACTCGGTGCTCGCCGGTTCGATAACCCCTGCGTTCAACATCTTGTTGACCTCCTTCGCGACCATTTCGCGCATGGCCGGGCCCTTCCGATAGGGCATAGAACGAATCGGTTTCGTTCCCGGTTCGAGGGGAATGCGGTGCTCTGTGGCTTGAATCGTTCCGAGCGCACCGCTCCACAGACTCGAGTGCTTACGGAGCATCTCGAGCACGTGGCCACGGAGCTTGTCATCGTCGATGTATGACAAGTCAATCTCTTTTTCCCAATCCATCGGTGGATTTTCGGGATCCTTCTGCTGGGGGGGTACAGTACCCTCCGCCGTCGGTTGGGGTATAGGTGACCGTTCGTCCGGGTCAACCCCTTCGCTCCTCGCGGTTGCCTTCTCGTCGGAGCTGGATCGGCCAGCTCCGACCTCTCCGACTTGATCAGTCAAGTCGGTCAGATGCAACGCGAGCGCGACCCCCTCAGCGACTCGGCGTTCGGGCGTGAGGATCGCGAGGGGGTTGCGCTTCGCGTATCCCACAACGGTGTGCTTCGGAAGCCGCCTCTCCCGTCGCGAGAAGTTTGCGACGATGACTTCGAATGTCTGGTTCGGCAGGACTTCCACGACGCCATTCGTCAGCCTCACTCCATGCCGGTGTTGGAGTGAGGGCTTGGGCTCCAGGAACACGAGAACCCTCCCCGCGGTTGTCACACGCACACGGGCTTGCGACATCGCGGGGATGGTAGCCCAGCGGGCGATTCGGATCGCCTGCGGGGCCTCCTCGCGTACCTCCGGACGACTCGTTTGGCGACCATGTCGCCTGGTAGGGGGAGTCGGTTCCCCCTTCCCATTGACGATGGCTACCGACCCACCGTGACGAAGTTCGAGCTTCTGTCCATCGATGTCGATGCTGCGTACGTGCGCATCAATGAACGCGGTCCCAAGTAGAACGGGAACAGCGAGTTGTTCGGCCACTACGAAAGGTATGCGGAACGTCGTGTTCCGCAGCCGGACCGCGAGGCGGACGACCGCCGTAAGTCGAAGCGGGTTACTGTTCGCGCCAGCCAGGCGTGGTAATGGCGCGCCCCGTATTACGTAGCGAGCCCAGTCGGGAGGGAGGTCGGCCTTCCTCACCAAGTTGTAGCCCGAGCACGTGTCGACGGCGATCGTGTGGGGCTTAAACGCGTTGCCTTCGGTGGCCACGGAGCCCAAGACGTTATATATTTTCGACGTCATGAGGCATACGAGGCCATCGACCACCTTGGGCGCGACCTTATCGGTGAGGTCGTTCCGCCGGGGCCTTCGACTTCGGCGTTGGCCCCTCTTGCGTTTCCTTCGGCTCGAGCCGGGGGACGTTCGCGTCTCAGTGACGCCCGTCCAGGTGCTGGAGTCCGTACGAGGCGGACATTTCGTCGGCGACCTTGGGCTCACCGGGGTCCGAAGGGCGACCGACTCGTGTCGGTCGGCGTTAACCACGTCTCGCTCGTTGCGCTTCACTGGGATGTCGGGTGTCCCTGTGGTGCCTTCTTCCAACATCGGGTCTACGTGGGCCTCGGTGTTGGGTTTCTCCTGCAATGTCGACATTGCTGGAGTCCCCGTGCTCGACTCCGATAGCGGGGGATGTATTATCGGACAATACCCCCCGTGTCCTTGGCCAGCACGCGGGGACCGGTCTAGTTCATAGGGAAAAGACGGCTCACGCGACCGCGTGTACGTAACCGTCTTTACCCTTTTTTCGAACTACCGGTGCTATCGGAGCTACCCCCCTGGCTATCGGCGGCCAGGTCTTCTCCGGGTAGCCGGCCGCGTGGGTCGGGACTATTCCTCCCCTGCGCCTCGGCCGCCTTGGCGAAGTACTCGGGTACTTCCGGGCCTTGACCTGCGGCGTCCGGTCGTCGCAGGATATGGGGAACGAAGCGAGTCGGCTCTCCTTCGTGACCCTCCGTGGGTAGGGGGTACGGATCCTCTACCCAGTCTTGCAGGTACATTATCGCATTCTGTACCTGTTGGGGTAACCGAGAACGGTCTCGGTCCCCTCTCCCTCCTTGGCGGGGGTACCTTGTGTCGGCCTGGCGGTAGTCGGGCCGATCCCGACGATCGAGTTCGGTACGACGATACCCGCCTCCACGGGGGGCGAAGCGAGCGCCCCCACCCGACCGATTCGGGAAACCTTGACGCGGGGGACGACCCTCGCCGACCGCTTGCCGGAGTAGGTTGCGCGCCCCGGGGCGCGTCTCCATCTGGTACCGGTAGTTCCTGTACGCCGTGAACATTCGTTGTTCCGGCGACAGGAACGGGCAGGCGTACATGGCGTGTCCGTACGTACGACATAGCCAGCACACGTACGCGCTGCCGTCCGTTGAGGCGAAGGTCGCCGCGTGACGCGCTTCCTCATCGGTGAGGAGGGGCACGCGAGGGGCTTCCCCTCCGGTATCTCCGTTTGAGATGTCGAGCTCAGCGACCCGAGGGTCCGTACCCCTGGGTGCTCTTGGAGTGGCCGTGAACGCGGTCGCGTAGCTCGACGTCGTTCCGGTCGACATCGGTGAAGGGGATCGACCCCCTACTGGCCCTGCTCCTTGCGTAATGAGGACTGGGTCGGCCTGCCACTCATCCTCCCCGACATGGAGGGTAGAGGCGGGCGAACTTGTTGCGGCGGACTTCGTAGTCCTCCCTGCCGGTTTCGAATCCGGCAGAGGTAAACCGCGTCGCGCTCGGTAAGTGGTTCCTTCCGCCGTTGCGATACGGCGGATGGTCGGAAGATCGGTCTTCTGGCGGCTCGGCAGCCGCTGCACTGTCTCGGAAACTGCGGCACGGGTCGCAGGAGCGAGTCCCCGCACGAAGTAATGCGCGAGGGACTGTTCGGAGAACACTGCCGTGCACCGGAACGCGGCCGTTTCGAGCCGGTCCTCGAACGTGCTCTCCGTTTCATGAGATTGTTGTCGCGCCGTCGCGACAGCGTCGTACGCTTCACCTAACACGTCGTCGGTTAGGTAGCGTTTCAGGAACTGGTTCACGAGTCCCGGCCAACTCACGTCGTCGTGTAGTTGGCCGGTGCGGAGGCCACGCATCGTATAACTCGTATACAGGCGCTCCGCGTCGCGCTCTAAGAAGTGCGCGAGGACTCTCACGGCAACACCTTCGGTCAGGTGTTGCGAGTTGAAGGTTATCCGAATATCCTTCAAGAACGGCAGGAGCTGGATCGGGTCCGTACCGTCAAAGCTCCTCATCGTGGGACGGATCCCACGGCAGCGTTGGACGTACTTCGCGATCCGTCCCGCGTCACCCGAGGTGACGAGCCTCGAGGTGTTATCCAAGCGGTACATACGATAGTCAGCGACGGCGCTGAACTCTTGGATCATCGTATGCACCGGCTCGAGCCCGGGCTCGGCGGGACCTAGCGTGCCGAAGGAGGTAACCGGTTGCGTACGGACGTCTACCGGACCTGGATGCTCGGCATAATTCGCCGGCGGGTAGCCGCCCCAGCGGGGATCGACGGAGAATATCGGTTCTCCGGATCCGCGGGCGGCTCCTCCACGGTCCTGTTCGTCCGCGTACGATACGCGGTCCATCTGTCGCCTACTTACGGGGATAGGCGGCAATGCTTGGGTCTCAGACGCGAGATTCGCGCCCATCGGAGGACGGCTTCCTTCCGCAGTCCGACTGGCGTCGGCGCCAGTCGGACGCCAACCTTCCGGAGCGACGGCGCTCGGAGGTACGGCACCACCGGGCCCTCTCGTGGGGGCACCGGGCAGCCTTGCGGCCATGGTCCGTTCCATGTGACGAGCACGCTGTCGCGTAGCGTTGAGCTCGGCGGAGAGGTGCGCAAACGCACCCAACTGCTCTGCTGACGGGGACGGTCCATCGTCGGGACGTCTCGTCGAGGTCGGCCTCGTGGGGCGACCTTGCCCGTGCAGTACGGGCTGTGCGAGGCGTGAGTCTTCGACGAGCACCAGTCGCGAGTGTAACTCGTCGACTAGTGCTCGGAGATTCTCCAAGGACTGGTTGACTCGATCGAACCTCCCTTCACGTAGGGAGCGGAGCTCGTCCATACATCGCGAGTAGACGGCGTCCGTCACGTCTATACGGAGTGAAGTACGGACTTCCTCGATGTAGTCAGCTATGCGATCGAACATCGCAGCCGCTTGTCCTTCGGGGGACTCGGGCGACGGTTCGCGGTCTCGGAGACCAGCGTCGCCGTCGCCGAACGGCGGTGATGGTGCGTGCATAGCGGCCGCCCTCGGATCTGCCGGTTCGGACCGGATCGAGGTGGCGTATTCTTGACTCATCTCAACGCGTACGGACGCGGAGGAAAAAGAAAGTCTTCTCGGAAAGATCTCGGGGTCTTCTAGGTCGGGAGACCACTGTAGCATAAACACCCCCAGACGACTGGAGGTGTATGCGCAGTTCGACCTGTAGACCCCGGATCGGAGAAGGGGTGAAGCGGACCAACCAGCTACGGAACCGGGCTCGGGCCCGGGTAGCGGTGGTAGAGCGGGAGCGAGCAGGGACGCGCGCACGCACGAGCGGATCGACGCCTCGACGCCCCGGAGCAGCACTGGGTGACGTACCAGTGCTGACGGGCGGAGGCGGTTCCGTGCTCGCTCGCGTGCTGCGCGTCCACTCCGGCTCGGCTCCGACTAAACGCGCGCGAAGAGCGAAGGCGACGTTTAGAATAAGCTGGGTGGACTGACCTTGGCGGTCGGTTGAGGACAAGCCCGTGCTTGTCCCCCTCCGCCGCCGTCGGTCCGCTCCATATTTAATATACAAAACACTCTATCATAACACTACAGTACCGAGGTACTGTAGTGGGCTACTGTAGTGCAGGTCGGCCTGCACTGTAATACTGTCAGCTATGTCGAGGCTGACAGTACACGAATCACCCGTGGTGCGTGCGCGCTTCGTTCGCGCGCTGTACACGTGTGCACGTGTATGCGCATGTCCCTTGTCCCCGTGGTGTACACGTGGACACGCGCGGTGGTACTGTAGAGCTCGACGCTCTACAGTAGCTGATCTAGTTCTTGATCTAATCTAATTTAAACCCCCAGGGGGGGGGGTTATGCTACACCTTTCTTTCTTATTTTCGTTTTCATGTTTCTGTTCTGCTTTGTTTTATTCTGTTTTGAGGCTGGAGGCGTCTCCCCGGACCACGCCGGGAGGACGCGAGGGAAATAAGAAGAACCTAAGTGAGAGAAGATGCTCGGATCATGGCGCCGACGGCATGACGTGCTCCTGGTGGTCTCAATGAGTTGGAAACGAAAGGATTGTGAAAAGCGATCTGTAGGTCCTATTCGCGCACAGTATCACCGGTCGTGTTTCTATATGCGAGTCACCTCCACCGGGGAAGCGAGGCCTTTCGAGATGGAGATCTCCTACTGATTGACGAGGGAAGGGAGGTGAACACAGTAGATCCCTCACACAAAAAAAAATGGGGAAAACAGTTGTACGTTTTCAGTGACAAGATCGTCACTCTAGTTAGGTTCAATGAATAGAGAAAGAAAGGTTGAAGGTGGGGGGCGCATGAATAATGTCGTGGATGGAGGGAGAATTGTCAAGGATTCGGGTGAGAAGGACGGCAAAGAGGGAAGAGGACCTCCGATACCCGGGGAAAAATTAGTATCAGGTTTTTGACACGGAGGAGGTACAGTGTCACCGCACGAGCAAGAGGATATTAACAAGGGAAGTGAAAGTATGCGTCCCGAGGAGACTTTGGCTAAGTCGTACGTGCCCAACGGAGTGGTTCTCCATGCGAAAGAAAATTGACTGTTAGACGAGGGAGAGGAGTACGTGTCGGGGACGGGCAAGAGAATGGACCGCATCCCTGGAGAAGGTTCGAAAGCTAGGAGACAGTGCCGATTGTCCACTGCGTATACTGAGGAGAAATTGGAGCGCACGGATTCCGCGAGTGGGTCAGAGACGAAGAGCCATTTTGACTTCGAAGGGAAAGGCAGCGGTTACCCTTGGGTACCTCCGATGGGAAGATGAATTTTTACGACCAAGTCGGTGGATACACGTGTCGACTTGTGCAGGTGGATTCTGTGTTACGAAATCAGTAGTTGTCGCGATCAAAAACGCGTTATTCGATGCAGCGCGACTTAACCCCGCTCTCGCTCCGACACTGCTACAGAGTCGCATCCCGTCGGAACTATCAACCAGATCACGATCGTTGCATACACGCTTTTGGAAAGGATACGGAGGGGCAGTGAATGACGCCCCGTGTCACGGGCTACTCGCAATTGAGAATCGTCTCGATGGGCTCGGAGAATGGGAAGAAAAAGAGAATTACCGTCGAACGTAGTTGATTTGTTACGAGTGCATCAAGTTGAGAAGGAAAGGGAAGTGGTTGTTGTTTTGTTTTGTCTTTTTCTTATTTTCGACTACTCAAGGACGTCAAGCTACGAAATTCCATACGCCAACTGCGCATACAGTACCGTGAGATTAGTAGGAGAAGTGTCTGAAGGCGGCAGGATGCAGAGTCACCGACTGGCACGCCGGACGCCGCTCACAGCGTCACACGACGCCGTCGTCGAGCTCTTCCCAAGTGTGTCGGATGCGTTCCACAGATCAAGAAGTGTACGCTCGACGAGCTCGTTTACGGCGAACCGTCTGTTGGTCGTAGAGACTGACGACGCCAAGCTCACATTTTGGGTCTTTACCAGCGAGCGACCTGGTGTAGGGAGTCCACTTTCTCTCCGCTGCCCGTTACTTATTTTCCTGCTGCCGTTCCCACCTCTCTGTATTTTTTTATTATGTCGGTTCCTTTGCTTGTTTATTTTATTTTTGGCAAAGGTGGAACATAACTCCGCACCGCGACGTCAACACGAAGGCCGAGGACGGCTCTGACGGAGAAAAACTCGAGGAGACGACCCCGCACGGCGGAGGTCGATCAGCGAGTTTGCAAGGACTAAGAGAAGGACCATAAGGCGCTCACTCCCGTGCCAAAAGGGGGAACACCGGCAACTGCGAAAGGGAAACAGGGACTTGCCGGGAGGATGAGAAGCGTATTGGAGAGTCGAGGACGGCCATCACCGGGCGTGCGTAGTTCATACCGAAATGGCGCCGCCAGCGCCACCCAAGATTGTCTGCACGAACGCCGCCGGTGCGTACAAAATACAAGCGAGCGACTCCGAAGGAGAGAAAGGCGACGCTCTACGAGCTTGTAATCACGACGATCCATTTGTTGCTACAGCAACCGACGACCACCCCTCCTTCATTTTCCGATTACTTTCATTTCTTTTACTCTCCTTGCTCGTTTTGTCTCAATTTGTGTTACTGTACTGCCGAGGAGATACTCGAACCGCAAGTACCGACGAGCAAGACAAAACGGGGCCCGAAAAAGGAGTGGGGTGAATATAAAGAGGTGGGACAATTTATGAGAAGCGAGAGTGGCGAGAATCTTTCATGTATTTTTTTAAAGGACATCAATGTTTGACATTTTAATGTTTCCAGCATGGGCGAGAGGACAAGCTACATTCCAGTTTGACCAACGATCGTTCCGCTCTGCGAGAGTAAGGCCAAGGGGGTTTCGAGGAAACACCCCAAGGAAAAGAACAGTGTCCTCATGATTCAAGTGCCTGCGTGCAGACCACTTGAGGCGATATTGTCCGGGAAAAAAAAGCGGGCCGCTTCTGAGACTCCGGGGGAGTCAGTGTTTCCTTGATGAGGAATTGAAGCGAGCTCGCGAAGATTAATGGGAAATGAAGGACGGACCGGAGGCTAACAGCACTCTATATTTGTAACCCGTCGGGAGGTAACAAAACTGGGACGGAACGCACGCGGTGAAAAGAGGAGGAAGGGGGAGACTTGCACTGCAAGTAAGAGGATGTAGAAGGAAGACAGAGGTGTGTGACCCCGGGATCGAAGGGACGACAATGGTAATCAGAGGGGGAATGTACAGACGCACCGGACCCGAGGGATATGTTGAAGGGATCCTTCGCGAGACATGAACTGGCCATACGGCGTAGACAGATGGCCGAAGGGCGGAAACCCTCTTTGACTACGCAGCGAAATGCCGCTAACATGCTCGATCGGAAGACGAATTTTCGCGACCAAGTAGACACACGTGGCAACGTGTGCAAGCGCATTTTGGGGTTTTTAGCGCGGTCGAGGTGGTGATTGAAGATGCTGTTCTTTATGCAACGCGATCGTTCCTCAAAATGACAACCGACTTGAACCTACCGCGCTAGCCGCCACACTTAAGACCGCTAACGAAAGGCTAGTCCAAGAAACCTTCGACAAGGCAGCTGTTGGCAGGATCACGATCGACACTTCGCATAGGCTCAATATTATTCGTGATCTGGATGGACATTTCTTGTCTGATCAGAGCGAAGGGGGACCCCAGCCATGCTCTAAATCATGCATGCAGTCTCGCTCGTCGCTTTTCGGCGAGCAAGACAGAAGAAAAGGAGTTCGAGGATAAGAAGAAAAGGAAATTTTGAAATTTGAAGAGGAGGAAAACCAAAAGAGGAGGGAGAGGAAAATTTTAAGAGTAGGAAGCGGAGGAGTTTGAGGATGGCAAAAGAAGTGGAATCTGCAACTTAAAGAGGAGGAAAAACTTGGAAAGTCATGGAGAGGACAGTGGCCCAACGAGAACCTGAGACATCTCTGCAACACAAGCGCGTATCACTCCGATCTAGACATGGGACACAGAAACACTCCGACCCACGTACGTGAGCTACGGCTCTGAGGTAAGAAAAAAAAGAGGGAAGCCTGTTCTACAGCTCTTAGAATTACCCTAAACCAAGTGGCTCAGTGCAAGGATTACGGGGGAGTCTCGGCGTGTCGGTCCATCATGCCAAAAGTGTGCGGAGACGGACGTGAATGTAGAGACGAGTTTACGTTTCTGATTATTGTCACTTGGTGACTACAGGGGGAAATGAATGGGGAAGACAAGACGATTGGACGAAAGCAGAAAATCCCTGCGCGCCAACAAACTTAACTTTGGCGTGCTGAAGGGATGTTCTCCAACGGAATTCAGAAGACAGCCGTCGGCGACAGTACGCCCGAACAGGGAACAAAGGATCGCGGAGGTAAGTGCGCGGTGTTAGGAGGGACCCGGATCGCGCGTGACGGGAGCTCAGGTAGGAGATTTTGCAGATGATGAGTCACACAGGATAGAGAGGCCTCAACGACTACTGCTTAATCTGAGGACACGCGCCGATGTGGCTCGAACTGGAGGAAATGGGGAGAGGTAATCAGGACCACTCCCCAGTGATGGAATGGAGGGAAGGTCTGTTCCGTAGGCCGCCGAACGAGGTGGACAGGACGTGGCTACACGTGACGGCAATGATGGGGTCGGCTGCGACGACCGGTGGACGGACGGGACGGGGAGCTTTGACGATTAATCGGGATGCGTGGCCGGAGATAGAGGTCGTACAGGGGGAGCCACAGAGTTACGCGCAAGGCAAGGGGAGGACAGGAGAGAAGGCCTGGAGGATAGGTCTACTTCAAGAGGATCGGCACTCAGTAGAGGACAGTGTTGGAGAGAGGCATATCGATGGACAGGGGAATGAGGATTGGAGCCCGGATGGAAAGCCGGATCAGACATACTGATGATAAGGTTCCGTAGCCGGGGCACCAAAGGAAGACCTCGGGGCGCGCGGGGCTTACCTGGTAAGCACACCTCGTCGGAATTAGGAACAAGGACTTTGTCCGCTTGCGGATCGGGCGCATTCGACGCGTGGTTGGGAAGGAGGGTCAATTAAGGATATACGGAGAGGGTTTTTGTCTTGCCCTTGCTTACGCACACCGCGAGGGAATCGCGAAACGGGAAGTGAATGAAGCAGAAAGACGGTACGAGATGATCGTCGGTCGGAGACATGATGCCCGAGGAAAGTGCGAGTTAGGAGAACGAGGCAATTTTAAGTTGATGTTGCGTAGCGCAAGGGCGCTCAGAAGGGGGATATGTAGTGCAATACGCACCTGAAAAGGGGGGTGAAAAGAGATGAAAATGATGGGGTATGACAAGCAAAAGTGGAAATCATTTCACTTTATTATTTTAATTATTAATTTTAATTAGTTGCATATTAGGTATTTAACTTTAGATTAGATCTAGGATCTAGCGCCGAGAGCTACTGTAGTGGCTCCGGCGGGGCGATATATACCTTAGCCCTCTGACCACCAAGTCAGTAAAGGTAACCTGAGTTGCCGGAGTTGAATGTCGCCTTGGTCGAAGTCCGTCTCTACCAAGACGCTCCCTTTTACCTAACCCTACGGCATCCTCTATCGCTTGGGGTTCTCTTTTCTCTTTCCTTTATTTCCCTATCCTTTTCTATCTCTAATTCTACCTATTTTTCCCTTATCTTGTGTTGGTGCCATCGGCCTCGGTTGCGAACGAACCGGTGTAGGTGTTTCGAGCCATCGGGCGGCACAGTTGACGTAGCGCTGCTACTGTGACCCATTTTCCGACGGAGACCGTTGCAACGACGTCTCCCTCGAAGGGCTCCGTCGTATTACGAGCCAGTGTTGGTACCATCGGTGTCGGTTGCGACCGAACCGGTGTAGGTGTTTCGAGCCATCGGGCGGCACGGTTGACGTAGCGCTGCTACTTTCATTTCATCCCGTCGGGCTGCGTTGCGACGCCCCCGTCGAAGGCCTTGTCGCGTTACAAGGTGTCGAAGAAGCTCAACGAGCATTGGCCTTACAACCCAGTGGAACCGGGGTACCTACGTACGCGCCCCACCCCACACTCGTCGAGCACATCTCTTCGCAAGTCTCTACCACACCGATCCCGGGCCGGGCTACTTCTCTGTGCCGCCCCCCCTCATCAGGGATCCGAGCTACTACGAGTCGCAAGCTCGTTTAAACGGAGAAGGGAGAGTCGGAAACTCCGTAGCGCTGTGCCATCGGCAGTTCTTCTTTTTGTTGCTGTTGTTGTTTTTGCTGGACCATCGGACCGCGGTCTCTGCCCGACAGGCGCATTGCACTACAGAACGGAAAACGTTACATCCTGATAGCGGTCGAACATCTGACTGGTTGGTCCCTGGCTTGGGCAACCGAGACCGCTACGTCAGGAAAAGCTGGAGAACAAGGTAGACGCCATCACCAACCAGCTGGCGGAGCTGTCACTGATGATGAAGAAACGACAGACGTCAGGGGACAGTGATACGAGTTGGACATGTTCCTATTGCAAGGAACCAGGGCATTCAGCCACTCGTTGTCGTTCCAACCCACACCGTGATACTCGTTGCCCAACGTGTGGGAAGATTGGACACACGACGGAGACTTGCTGGTCCCGCTTTGCTAGAAAGAATGTGGCTCATGCACGTCCTCAAGGTAACGCTGGCGCAGGAAGCGCTTATGGCCCCAAAGCAGGCGGTTCTGCCAACGACGCCGGTGACAAGGCCACCAGAGACTCGAAGCAAGTCACGGTCATAACTGAGACCACCAAGGGAGAATTGGTGGCAGCTACGAAACGCAACGCCGAAGGAGAGGCCTTGCCGAAGCAGTCGAAGAACCGTGAAGAAGTTTCGATCCCGAGGCTGCTGAATCCCACTCCAGTAGCTCCTAGGGGAACTCTCCCCTGGAATGAGCCGCTGAGAGTGCCGAGAGTGAAGCCTGCACGCCAGAAGAAGAAGAATGTTTCGAAGAAGGCGGCACTCCAGGAGCACGTCGGCAAGTACAACGTCGTGTCAGAGCTGGCGAATGCGCCGTCTGGTCTAACATTTGGACAACTTGTCCGTGGAGACGCTGAAGGAGCAAGGAAGGAGATGAAGAACCTTCTATCCAGGAGATTAGGGCGTTCTCGCGAGTTTGCGGGCCACACGGATGTCTTCCCGAGGCGTCTTCGGGTAGTTACTGTTCAAGTTTATGGAACTGATGCTCAAGCACTACTGGATTCGGGTGCGGTGCCGAACATCATGTCGCCGCACCTCATGAAGAGACTTTCTCTGACGCCAGAGAGTACGAAGAAACACATCACTGTGGCAGATGGGAAGAGCTCCCCTTGTGTTGGATCACTGCGCCAGGTCCCCGTCTCGTTTTGGGGACTGGTGAGCATGATGGACTTCCTTGTCGTTACGGGAACACCGTACGACGTCATCGTGGGGATGCCGTCGTTAGAGGAGCTCCAAACGTGCATTGATTTGGGGCAACAGCATGTCCAAGTAACTTTGGGTGATGAGACGATTCGACTAAGTCTTGAGATGGATGAAGACCATAAGAAGCCGGGATCCGCTACCGACAGTGAGGACTTCACGTCAGACTCGGGGGCCGTGCCGGCTGACTCGACTGACATGGATGAAGACTTTGTCCTTTCGCTGCGTGAAAGGGTGCCGTTTGAACCAGACTTTGCTTAGGCGGGAGGAGTCACTGAGGACGAAGATCCTCATGCTGGACTTCCGGACCTAGCTGAGGAAGGCTCAGAGTACGAGCCGGCGGATGAGAAAGAGAAGAGAGATGAGAAGGAGGAACTTCTCATGTCTAAGCTGAGCCATATCAGCAGAGAGAACGACGACCGCATAATATGTTCTATCAGGAGTATGGGAATAGCTGCATGGTCTTTGGACAACCTCAGGCCGGCAGATGTCCCTGTGTCACATTCGTTTGAGTTAAATGACGACAGACCCATTTCGCACGCCG
This sequence comes from Chondrus crispus, assembly GCF_000350225.1. Classification (NCBI taxonomy): domain Eukaryota; phylum Rhodophyta; class Florideophyceae; order Gigartinales; family Gigartinaceae; genus Chondrus; species Chondrus crispus. The sequence goes on from NW_005178991.1 coordinate 198,843, forward strand.
TTCGGAGGCTCCCTCCGAGACACAACGCGGTAGTGCGCGAGGAGATCGAGAAGATGCAGAAGGCAGGGATCATTACCCCCTCTGTAGCTCCTTGGTCGTTTCCGGTCGTCATGGCAACGAAGAAGGACGGGAAACCTCGCTTCTGTGTTGACTACCGCGCGCTTAACCGCGTGATGAAGGCCGAGAAGTGGCCGTTGCCTAAAATGGAAGAGATATTCGACGACCTTGAGGGAAGCCAATTATTCACTACCTTGGACTTGTTCTCGGGTTATTGGGAAGTGCGGATGGCTTCATGGTGCAAAGAACAGACGACGTTTGTCTGTCGGTACAGGACGTTTCAATTTGAAGTGATGCCATTCGGGCTCATGAACGCTCCTTCAACATTTCAAAGGATGATAGATGGCGTATTCAGAGACCTGCCATTCGTCCGAGTATACCTTGACGACGTGGTCATCTTTTCGAAGTCTTTGGACGTCCATGTTGACCACTTAATTGAAGTGTTCGAGCTGATTGCTCGCAGTGGATTGAAGTTGAAGCTTGCGAAGTGTTCCTTCGCGCAATCACAGACCAGGCTATTGGGGCACGTCATCGGAAAGAGGGATTGAGGTGGATCCAGAGAAAACAACGATCATTTGAGACATCCCCGAGCCGCGCACCAAGACGGAGTTACGAAGCTTCCTTGGACTAGCGGGGTATTACGGCCGATTTATCCCTAAGTTCGCAGAAGTCTCTGCATCGTTGCATGCTGCTACTTCTACCAAAGTCGAATTTGAATTTACGGAAGGGATGCGGACCGCCTTCCAGGAGTTGAAGAAGAGGGTGACGTCTCCTCCGCTGCTGGCGCTCCCGACGTTTGACAAACCCTTCGTGGTCGAGACAGATGCATCCAACATGGCAGTGGGAGCAGTTCTGGCTCAGAAGAAGGAAGACAAGAAGGTTCACCCGATACAATACGCCAGCAGGACGATGACGGAGACTGAGAAGAAGTACCCCACCTGTGAGAGAGAAGCGTTAGCGGTGATCTTCGTGCTAAAGAAATTTGGGGTGTATTTGCTCTCAACGCAAAAGTTCAAGTTGATTACGGATCACCAAGCGCTTCAGTATGCGTTCAAAAAGAAGGACATCCACGGTAGACTTGCCCGTTGGTTGGATTTCCTGGCGGAGTACGAATTCGAGATATTGTACCGCCCCGGCTCAAAGAATTGTGCCGCTGACTTTCTCTCGCGAATACGAAAAGACGATGGCAGGCGCGAGGAGGATGAGGGGGACCTAGTATGTGCTGCCGCTTTTGCGAAAGGAGATATACTGGAAGACATGGAACCTCATGTGCAGGACACGTACCGTTATCTCGAAGGAGAAGAGATGGTCGAGCAAGATGCTGCGCAGAGGCGCAGAATCAAGAAGAAATCCAGGCGGTTCCTCGCCTGGAACGGAAGGCTGTTTCGCAGGATGAAGAATGGGATCAGAACAATCCCTTCTCGGGGGACTCGACTGCAGATATTGAGGTCGCTGCATGACGACATTGGCCACTGGGACGCTACAGCTACGAAGCAGTTCGTCCTTGACAGGTACTGGTGGCCGGGAGTTCATGGTGATATCTACGCCTACGTTCGTGGATGTGAAGGCTGCCAAAAGGCTGCGCCCATCCCGACGTACAAGAGCACGGCGGTGATACCAGTCTCTCAGCTCTTTGAGACATTCTCGATAGACTTTGCGGGACCCCTTCCCAAGAGGAAGAACGGAAAATGTTACATCCTGATAGCGGTCGAACATCTGACTGGTTGGCCCCTGGCTTGGGCAACCGAGACCGCTACGTCTGCGGAAGTTGTCAAGTTCGTGAAGGAGGAGATCATCCATTCGTTTGGTCCACCTCGGACTATAGTCTCAGATAACGCAACATGTTTCAGCGCAACAGCGTTGAAAAACTTCATGGCACAACAGCAAATTTCATGGAAACCGGTCCTCGCCTATGCTCCCATGTCCAACGGAAAAGCGGAGCGTATGGTTGGGACCATCAAGCGTTCAATTCGGAAGACGCTATTAGGTCAGGGCGCCGCTACATCTAAATGGGAATCGGCGTTGAAACAGATTCTCTACGGGTACCGTCGGCGCCGACTGTCCGACGGGTTTTCCCCGTTCGAGTTGATGTATGGAGTTAAGCCGCCCTCGCAACCCCAGACCGAGTCGAACCAAATCCGATGGGGGGGCGTTGAGGGGCGCAACTGGGAACTGTTAGCGACCCTCGCGCTCCGAGCGACGAGGACTGCTAAACAGCAGGACAGGACGAGCAAGAAGATGGCAGTTATCTCACAGCGCCAATTTGACGTAGGCGACCAGGTTCTGGTTGCCCGAGGAACAGCCTTGGGAGGGCTACGGAAGTGGCCTTTAGGAGAATCGAAGTACTACGGCCCCTGCAGTGTAGTACGGGCAAACCACCCGCGGTACACACTCGTGTTGCCGGGTTTGCGCTACAGTCGACGGAATATCCACGCACGACGTTTAATCCCTTTTATTCAGAAACCCGCACATCTTATGTAGATGTGATGCATGGGGCAATTGGCCCGTGGACTGGTGCAGGGATGACTACGAGGAGTAGGAGGACAGAGACGATGTAGTTGAGAAACTTCGCTAGGATTGGACTCTCTGTGCGTTTTAAAGTCTGTGAGAAGAGTTGTTGAGGGTTACGGAAAGAGTCGAAATGAGACATCAACGGGAGTCAAGGTTGTCCGATGGAGAGGGGGCAATGTGCATTCTAGCGGAATGAGGAAAGAGGAGGCCGTTCGATCAAGGAACGTCGATGCTATAGGAGTTACTGTGACACAAGGGCTGGCATTGTGAGCTGTGAGGGCGGAGGAGTGGTCGGAACGACTACAAAAGACGTCTACATGCAGGGTGCGTCGGTGTATATGCGGCTGAGAGACACTGGAACTACGGCAGCGTATGATTCAAATGAATTAGTGCATAATTCATGCGTGAGTTGGTGAATATCTGACCGCATGCGGCCTTGCATGCGAGCCACAGGTCGTAGGCTTGATCAGTTGATGCGACCGTCACGTAAAGGACGAGTTTGTCGAGCCAAAGGGCGATGAAAACATGCCCAACTTGTTTCTCGATCTGGTTCTGGAAAGATTTCACTGGAAGTCAGGCCTGGGAGTAGCCGTTGAGGATGGTAAGTCGTCTTGGTCCACGAAAAATGACGTAATCCACTCGAGGTTACAGTTCGCCGGTTATCGTAAGACAGTGGTTGCTAATTTCTCCGCGACGAACCGAACGCGGCCGAAGGCTCAGGCGACGCGGAAACCACGCGGCCTGAGGCAAAGGCGACGCCAGACGAACGCAGGACGCCTTGCTACCAAGCGCAAGATGTTGGACTTTCCCGCCAGTGGAATCCCTTGCCGTCTGCCTGGTCCGAGCCATGTCGCACAGAGAGTACCGCCCGAAGGACCACAGACCTCTCGTGCGTGGCTCGGAACGCGGCGCGTTTCAACGAAGTCCCGAAACGGGAACAACGAGAAACGGAGGCTCAGGCGACGCGGAGACCACGCGGCCTGAGGCTCAGACGGCGTGGGATGGTTAACGGCCGGAGGCCCGGGAGACGCGGAGACCACGCGACCCGGGGCTACGGTGACGCTGACTGCTAAAACCACAAGTTCGGGCGACGCGGAGACCACACCGCCCGAAGTTGAGGTTGAAGTGCCGGAGGCAGCGCGAGAAAGAAGCGATGCGGGCGTAGTCGGTGCGGTGGAAGGTGGAGAGACGGTGGCCGGGGGGGGGCCAGAGCGGTTACGCAAGGAAGCGGGGCCAGTATATTTAGGTGCAACGGCAGCCCTGTGGTCTGCCCTGACGAGGGGGTCATGTGAGATATTTTTAGGGAAATATTTGCATTTTACTGTAGAGGGAGATTTTATTCTGTAGTCCGAGATTTTATTTGAATTTTAGAGAAGCGCACGCGGACGGCCCGGCGGAATCCGGGCCGGATGCGTGGACGCTTCTGGAAGGAATTTCGTAGAAATAAAAGAGAGAGGGTGACGGGCGCTGCGGGGAAGGGGGGACCACACTCGGCCAACCCTCATCACGAACGGCACGCTCCCCAGAACCGCCTCCCCCATTTCACCGACAACATGTTGTGTGTACATCCCTGGGCGCTGGGCTTACAGCTTTCCTAACAGTACTGTAAAGGGGGTGCATGAATTGTTGGGCAAAAAGAAAAGCGACCACGAAAAAACAATCTCCGAAAAAACTACTGTACCTCATACTCATTTTCTCATTTTTGATTCGCTGAGAGCAGCTCACGAAGCATGAAAACTGTACGTGCTGTACAGTTGTAGCTGATACAACGAGACAAGCTGTCCTGATAAAAACCGACACACGAAATGTGTGGAGTCACTGTGAATTGAGAGTGTCAATTCATGCGTACTTGGGAATGCAAGACAGTGCATTGATACATGTGGGACCACGAAAGGTCTAGAGATAGTGCTGAGAGACTAGCGGGATGACCACGGAAGGTCTAGAGCTAGTTTAGGAGTTGTATATATAGAAGCCCACTAACGGGAGTTAGAGGGGAAGAGGATTAAGAGAGAAAAAGGACCGAAATCAGTTAAGGACTCGGGAGTACTGGGTACTTTTTCGTTGTGTTCGTAGCAGTAGCACTTGAGCCAATCCGAATTATCAATATGCGTCATTCCGAGGAAACCACAGTTATGGGCCCAGGCCCAAGTGCTGCTCCGAACAGAATGTTCAATCCTCCGAGACTCCTCCCTACCACTGACAAGCTCTTATGGCGCAAGAAGGTCCGCATGTGGGCACGTGCGATGAGGACCTTAGCTAAGGGTGGCGATTCGAAAGCCACTAGCGCATACAGAGCCATGAGCTTCATGCTTTATCAGTCCATCGACGACACATATGCTGGAAAACTTGAAGGGGGCATTCTGGCAGGAACATTACAAATCGAACCGGACGAGGAAGAGAGCTTGGATCACATGGAAACAGTAGAGAAGATCATAAGTCTTGTAGCAAAAGACTCGATAACAGACGCCGTGCGACGTGAAGCTTCTCTACTCAGAGACATACATTTGTGTAGAAGTAACGCAGGCGAAACGACAACTGCATTTGCTCACCGATACGAAGGACTCGCTCTGAGATACATCAACAACTGCATTGCCTTAGGAGTAACGCAGATCAGCCAGAGTTTCGCTGTGACACTCTTGGACAACGATAACATCACACCGACCATATACAGCGCAATTATTTCGCAAATTGTGGCATGTGCGAAAGAAAGAGGTACTGAACAGGAAGATTACACAGTCGCGCCAGCAGGATATGTTAGGAAAGTGGAGCAGGGAATTGACGATATGATGGAAAAGTACCGCAAAATGAAGACTGAAGAAAACATCGCAATATCCGATGATGCAGATCTTGTATTCCAAGGCATGATGAAATTACGGAAGGATGTACAGAAGGTTGATAAACTAAGAGCTCATCAAGACCCAATTGACTCCCCAAACGCACTTATTACCCTTGAAGATGCTGTCCTAGCTTTGTCAGATGTAAAAGTGGACGATAGGAACGATAAACCGCCAACAAACTCGGACATACGCCACTCAGGATCAATGCTTGGAAAAAGGTCATACGGAAGGTCCGTCAACAACGGACATCATGACGCAGGCAGCCGCCCAGATAAGTGGAGGACGAACAACACTCCATTTGACATGTCGAAGCAGAAATGCAGGATGTGTAAGCGCAAGGGTCACTTCTACAAGGATCCGTCTTGCATATACAACCAAGTCAGATCGATGCTCGCTAGACAAACAAACACCCCGATCGACCCCAGAGATGGTTCTACGAACGCTCAGATCGCATCTATAGTGAGTCAGCTCGCGAGTGATGCGAACGAGAAAGCAGAAAAGCCAAAATATGACGAACACCCTGAAAAAAGAGTTCACTTTTCGGAAAACAATGCTACAAAAAAATCATCGTTTTTTCAATAAAGGGATCTGACGCGCTCCTGCCAGACCCCAATCTTATACTAGACGAAGGAGCGCCCATTTCCACAGGCTGTATCGAAAACGCAGCTACCCTATCCGATATCCTTAGTATTCCCTTACAACTAGACCCACCGCGTGATATCTACTATCATGGATGGGTCAAGAATGCCTCGGCGCGAAAAAGATACTGTGCTCATGGACGTTACATATTCACGACACCCGGGGTAAACCCACAGCCATTATTTTCGACCTCGTCGAAGGCTCATCACCATTAATCTTGGGCATGGATGTCCGAAAATACTGCAACACATTCAACCTAGCAACGCAACGTTACATTGAGATGTGCAGACCAACAGACAACGCCGATCGCGTGTTCTACACGTATCTGGTCCCGAATGACAGTCGGTTACGCCTCGACGTCGCACCCCATCCACTCGCAACCGTTGGGACGCTACTTGGCAACATCCATACCACGGTACAACGAACGCCGATGGCGTTTTGCAAGCGTATACACAGATATACGCACGCGCATCCAGACGCACTGAGGGAGATATGCGCTAATGCCAGAATCCTAAGTGAACCACTCGACCACGCCATAGCTAAAGTCTCGGCAGCATGCAAAGTCTGCACCAAGAACGGACTACCGATGCCAGCCCGTAAGGTTTCACTGACACACGTCAATGAAGCCTTCAATGAAGAAATTCAAATGGATTTCTTTTTCATTACCATCCAAGGCGCGAACTTGATTATCCTTATTATTACCGACACGGGGACCGGCTTCTCCGAGCTTACAATCGTCGAGAGTCGTCACCCCGACGTTTTCATAAGAGAAATCGAGCGTTCACGGGTGTGTCGGCACGGGGCTCCTAACGCAGTATCAGCGGACGACGAATATAACAAGAAAGCAACACACTTATACCTTCGCACCCATGATATTCAATTCAAACCACGCCCTGCACGACGCCATAATAAGACAGGCATCGTCGAGCGCAAGATAGTAACGGTAAAATCCATTCTAAACAAGTTAAATGACGAGGATACAGAGGCACCTGTCAGCGTTGTAGTGGCTCGCGCAGCTCTACTGTCCAACACATTCTCAGGAAGCCGCATCCTGAGCTCTTTCGAGCTCGTCAGGGGCTACAGTCCCTCTATTGCCAGTATCCCCGACAAGATCATCTCTCAAGACCTACTTGACGCGCACCGAGAGCAAGTCGCCATTCGGGCCCTCCAGCGCCTCCTCAAATCACGTGCGCACAACCTGCCGTCTGTCACCATGTTCCAGCCCAACACTCCCATTTGGGTATATTATCGCACATCCAAGCAAAACGAAAAAAGACCAGTGGGTCAAGGCCACCGTCGTAGAAGCTCATGAACACTTTATACTCGCTCGCAGATCACAACGAGGTCCACCCATGCGCGTCGCATATGAGGATGCTCGCCTCGCACCCCGCGGAGTACTCGCTACCGAATTGATTTCCTGTTCACTGGAAGACGAGCTACAATCCGATACGACAGCAGCAGACGATATCGGCGCAAGGAGCTGTGACCTACCAAGCCCGCTTCGCTCGCGCATTCGTAAACATCCCGACGGCACTGACATCGAACAGGCCATACCTGTTGCGGATGAACCTAGCCCACCCGGTCACGTTACCAATGTTCGCCCGAATGGGGGGGATAAGAATACGGACGGGCACGACGATGACATTTCGGACAATAAACGAGGTATCGTTCCTTGCACCACAGGTTATGAACCCGACATTGCAACTGCTGCAACATGATCACCCCCTCCACCACGACGCCCCCAACGTCACCACCACCACCAACCTCACAACTTACCCGCACCCACCGACCGACAAGACAAAACCCCAGATCTCGAATACCGACCCCCGCCTCCGCTGTCCCGCGTCGAAGGCCCCAACTCAGATACGCCTCCACAACACAGTCTTGAGTGCGAAACAACCCCTCCCACCACACCCCAACTCCCGTCCCCCACCAACCCCTTGAGTGCGAAGAATCCCCTTCCGCTGCCTCACGCCCCGACCAAACACCGACCGCAATGGCTCAGGCAGGCCGATTCCCTTCTGACGAAGGAAAACTCATCGGAAAACTACTCATCTTGCTACCAAACGGAAACAATTACCACATATGGTACCAAACAATCCAAGACATCTTCGTAATCAACAACATGGAGAACATCCTAAACCCTCATGCCTCACCGCCAGCACCAGGAGATCCACTCTACATCAATCACCGCCGCAACTCCGCCTACCTCCGCATGGCGATAGTGAGCAGTCTCCCACAAGAACTCTCTTCCGCTATCGAATTGGAGCTCAACACCTCCCCACTGCAGCTCACCGAAGCAATCAAGAACCACTTCACGGAGTCCACGTCTATCGCTCACACGATCCTCCGCCAGGAAGGGCAAAGAACAAAATTGGCCATGACCGACTCCCTCGAAACTTACCTCCAAACACACAGAAATATACGCCTACGAATGCGTCTGGCAGACTACCCCCGCATTCAAGAGGACGAATCAACCACTATCGATTTCATGATCCAAGGACTGGACATGCACGAAACTTTCAAACACTTCCACGACAGGTGGATCGAAACCGACACAATGCCAACCACAATAAAAAACCTCGATCGCCGTCTCAACTCTGTACAAGCCCGTGTCACAGAAAAAGACATCACAACCGCCACAACGCCACAAGGAATCCAGAGTACACCAACATCCCCAAAACCACCAGCACAAAACGACGAAACACGTCGTTACCTCGGGCGAGGACGTGGGCGAGGACGTGCCCAACTCCCGTGGCCCCGCCCATGGACCCTGCACCCGCCCGCATACACACAACCACCCTTCTACGGTTACGTCCCCCCACAGTACCCCACACCATGGGTTCCTCACACCACGGCCCAACCTCGCGGTACCCCTCGTCTCAAGCCCCGCCGACCCAAGCGCAACCCCCCGCATACCAACATGATCACAGACGACGACCCAACAACCCTGCCCCAAGACACCATGGAACCAATACCCACTCACGGAAACGATGACTGTCATGGTACGAAATTCGCACTGGACTCTGGCGCCTACCCGATGCACATTACCCGCCCCTCATCCAACATGCGCCCGCTTCGAAAAGTCCTGCGAACTAAAACGGCCACATCCATTACCCCACCAGCCACGCATTCTGGTACACTGCAGATACCGACGACCTTCAATAAGAAAATCTCCGTTCCAGCCATCGCAAACCCCACAATCAAGACCAATCTCGTCTCCGTACATGATATCGCCCACCAGTGGGGCACCGTAGTTTTCACGCCCCACCATGCCACAGTCATCAACACCAAAACAAGCCCCCACCACACTGTCGCCACGGCTACGTTCTCCAAAGGCCTGTACTTCATCAACACCCCCAACCCTACTCTACAGGCAAAAGCAGCGCGCAAAATAACTACAACACCAAGACCCACCGCCAGCGACACCTCCCCGAGAAAGACACCCTCCGGTCCCTCCCGACCCACACTAGGCATCATAAAGCGCACACCTTACGCCTCCCCGACCCCACTCTCGCGCAGGGAAACACCCATCCGCTTTCAACACAACCCCGCTGTACCCCTACCCCACCTCCCCCACCCCCAAGTCGAACGCGACTTCTACCACTACCACATGATATTCAACCACATACGACCAGCCACACTACAGACAATGGCCAAACGCGGCCTCCTACACAACCGCCCCCTCCCTTACCAAGAGACCCTCCAGATTCACATGCCCCAGCTGTGCCGCAGCCAAGCTACAGCCCGCTCCCCACAAACCCGCATCGCACTCATACGGCACAGGAGAGGCCTACAGCAGCGGCGTCTGCGGCCCGATCAACCCAGTCTCTCGCCAAGGCCACAAATAAATCCTCACCCTCATAGGCATGAACTCCCGCTACCTGATCGTCGATTTCCTACCCACCCGCCAAGCAACACCACATCGCCTCAACCACATCCTCGGCCTACTCAAGCGGCACCGCGGCGACACACCCAAGCTCCTCTATACAGACAACGCCCGTGAATATGCCTCCACTACGGCAGCCAGGATCTTCCGCCAACACGACACTCGGCACACAACCCACAGTCCCGTACACGCCACAAGAAAACAGTATCGCCGAAAGAATCAATGCCACAATCATGAACGCCGCGAGAGCAGCCCTGCACCACAGACAATTGCCGGCGTCTCACTGGGAAGATGCCGTACGTGACGAGGCATTCAAGTACAATAATATAATGCACCACGGAACAGGCCAGACGCCCACCACAATCTGGAATAACCATGTCCCACAAGTGACCCAATTGCTTGTCTTCGGACAGCTCGGCAGCACACCAGTGCTCGCGAACCGGAACCAAATATCCAAACTAGAATCCAGAGCCAACACGATCCGCTACTTGTACGCGTCAGACGCAGCACACATTTTCGTCCTCGAGACGAAAACCAGAAGAACAAAACGCATCCGCGCTATTAACCTCAGACCATATCACCGCCCACCAGACCCCACCGCGCACAGCACGGCAGCATTTAAGGCTTTCTCACCCCACCCCACGCCGGTCGAGATCACATCCACCACCCTTGCCCCGCTACACCACGGCCAATCGAAGCGATACCCAGATGCTCGAGAGTGGGAAATTGCCCACAACTCCGAACTCGACACCATCGACAAAAACAACGTGATCACATGGCTCCCCGACAACAAGATCCCACGAACAGCCCAATTGATCCCCCTTACAATGGGATACCGATGTAAACGCGACAGCCAGAGACAAATAGTGAAACGGAAAGCTCGCTGTGCAATAAGCGGCGAAAAAATGATCTCATACATACAGTATGACCCGAAGCAAACCACAACATACATGGCCGATAAAACCACCGTCAGGCTCTTGTTCGCCATCGCGGCATCTCATCGGCTAGAGGTCGAACACATAGACATCGAATCGGAATATCTGCACGAAAGTTCACCCACAATGGAAAAGAAGCCGTATACGTCAGGCAGCACCCGCGGTTCGACGGAACCCTCAAACATCCCTGCCAAGCAGGGAACCTCGCCAAGAACCTTTACGGGACACCGCCCGCCGGAAACATCTACCTCACCGCTGTATTTGCAGTTCTAAAAAAACACAACTTCACCCAATCCGAGACCAACCCGTGCTTGTTCCACCTCTCTACCACGGACCAGACGGTCTTCGTCGGAATCAGTACGGACAACTTCACTATTGCTGCAAACCACAAACGCCTCCTCGAAAAATTTGCCAGCATACTGGCGGCCACGTACAAGATCAAACGCCTGGGCGCACACAAATCCTTCCAAGGATAGACAGTACAGCGATTTGAAAAAGGCGACATCCACGTATCGCAACCCAAAGCCATCAACTGTATCGTACAAAAGGCAGACAAGGCAACTTGCAACGGCAAACTAACCCCATACAACGATGGCCTAAGGCTCCACGGACCACGTGAATCGGACACCAGCACCCCGCAACACACAAAGCAATTCCAGGAACTTCTTGGAGACATCCGATACATCGCCGATTCCACAAGGCCTGACATCTACTTCCTAGCCAACCGCCTCTCCATCGCATCAAAAACCCGACTGAAAGACACTGGAACGCTCTGAAACGTCTCATCCGGTACCTAAAACACACACCAAACCACGGCCTTCTTTTCAAAGCAGGACCCTACTAACTCTCCCGGCAACCTTCCGACCATCCCCCACCTAACATTCTCCACTCATACACCGACGACGACTTCGCAGCAGATGTCAAAGATCGCAAATCAAAATCGGGCATGATACACACATACAACGGCACCCTCATATGTTGGAGATCCATGAAACAGTCCATAACAGAGCTATCCATCTGCGAGGCGGAATACATTCCTGCAACCTCCACCGCACAGCAGACCACATGGACACGAGGAATCCTCCAAGACATCTCCATGAATCCCAAACAGGCCACCCACTCTTCATAGAAAACCAGGAGGCAATACGCATCGCAACAACACAGGACCAACCAAACGGCGGAAATTCATCGACCTCCGCCACCATTATCTCACGCATCTCACACGAGCTAACCAAATCCGCATTTCCCCAATCCCCAGCCCTGACATGCTCGCCGACATCCTAACGAAACACCTGAAACGCCTCGCATTCACAAACCTATCACGAAAACTACAAATCACAAACCACCCCCCGCACCCATCAAACCAGCGGATTGCGCCTCAGCGACGGGGGGAGTGTCATGATAGCCATAACTCAGTAGTGTCACTTCGGCGCTCCCGCTCACCTAACGCCACAGCCATTGTCATGATAGCCATAGTCAGCCATACGTGTCCAGGTAACACACGCACATACGCCGCTCGTTACGCGACGGCGGCGTCTGCCTCTCAGGGCGATCCGGCTTCGAGCGGACAATAAACAAGGTATCGTTCCTTGCACCACAGTCTTAGTTACAGAAATAGAGATACTTACGCAAGCTCAGGATTTCAATCATTACTCATGCTAGGGATATACTGTGCCTTAAGGCAAATATTGTGAAAAGTTGGAAGCAGAAAATCTTGAGAAGCAAGGCTGTTTTTCATGACACCCATTTAGTCCAGTACCGTATCATACGGGGGAATCTATATTTTTGATATCATGGGGACGGACGTCAAGGAATTACACTTGTGTAGGACGGGATAGGACCGAGCCATGATGGCATACGGGAGATAGTTGCTGGTGCGACGCTTGACAGAGTAGCGTAGCTCACGTGCTCAGCGAGGCGGGTCTTGGCTATGCCAATGGTGTTGTCGGTGTGGGTAGCAATCTTTGCGCAATGGCCTCGAGCACGGCTGTTGTGCGAGCGCTCAAGACGCGCACGGTGTCGAAGGTCAGCGGCACGAAGTGCCAAGCAAGGACAGGATGCGGGACAATGGACTGCAAGTGTAACGCAGAGCGTAGAATGTACTCGTGCGCACGTAGTTCGCTGTTGTGTGCCACATCGGCAGCACCTGTAACGGACCGGGCAGCAGGTATGAGAGGGGCAGTCCTCTGCGTGTATATATAAAGAAACGATGAAGTCATTAGAATAATCGTTGCATTTGCAAAGGGGCTTTTGTAAGATTAGATTGTGTGGCGTACTTGTATCAGCAGCCTTGCTGTGATGGAAACTGGGCTCCATCTGCCCGTTTCTGTCACAGCAAGGCGTGGTGAGTTCGGGTTGATCGTCATCCCTGTAGTGTCCAGACGTGCATATTGACTTTGTCTCCATAAAACGTTGGAGATATCATTAACAACTCAGCCTGAATTGACGAAGTGCTGCATCGCGTTTGCTCATGCTGTATCTGAGGGGTATGACCGTTGTGGAGGATGATATTGCTGACGGAGGCCGCTTCATGAGAATTCATATTTTCGGGTCCTTTTCACGGTGGTCAAAATGCGGTTTTCACCGTGACGATCTCGACCACGGTGAAAACGGCTGTTGGTAAGATTTTCCGGACGTTTAGCATCAAAACCCTATTTTCACGTTTTAAATTTCGTTGTACATGTGTCGTCGCTGTCGGCAGTAGTTTCTGTCATATCGAAATGTTGCGCATTGCTGTTCCCAATCTTCAAATCTTCGAAAATATTACTGCTAGCCGTGACTTTGAGGACCAGTTATTTCTACCGTGGCCAATTTGTCACGGTGGAAAACACCATCGGCACGGTGCAAATGACCCCCAGAAAACAGAATTCTCATGAAGCGGCCTCGCCACATACTGTGCGAGTACTGTGCGAGTAGTGCACTGCATTATTACTGCATTGTCACTGTCTTCCCAATTGGCGCGCGATACTCTCAACCATGGAAAGAGAAGACGAACACTTCCGGGGGCAGGCAAAGGCTGACACCCTTGGATGCTGAGAGCAGTGCTTTTCTTACATGGACTGTTATGGCACTACTATTATGACGATGACATGTAAGCGACAGGAAGTCTTGTGCGCAGGATACGGCAGATGGTCGCGATTAAATTTCGAGCGAGTGACGCGGGGGAACGTGCCTATTCGTCAAACACCTGTTTAGCCTGCTCGCCACGTGCTGTATGAAGCATCTTTGTTTCGGAAGGTGTTCGTGCTCACGCTAACAAGTTACTCCCACCCTCGGCTTGAACCTTTTCCGCTTGCATTATGATACGCTTGGGGCCCATTTGCCCGTGCCCTATTGGCCATTAGCGATGTTTCCAGACGGAACACTTTACAGAGACAATGCTCACATAGCCAGGTCAAGAGCCACCGCCAACTGCGCATGAGCAGACGCCATCTCGCCCCGAGGCTGTATTGTTGTTCTCGCGCATACGTCATCCTATGTCGCGGACGTAACACATCCACAAGTGGTCCGTTCCCCAATCCGCAGTTTTACAGAACAATCGCTTTTTTAAAACCGATTGTTAACATGTATTCAAGTACTCTGTGTTCATGCTGTTCATACAGCTTCTTTCTTGTAGTGTGGTGACAAAGGTCCAGCAGGGCGATGTGCTGCAATGATGAAATGGTGCGGTAGCGTGGTGAGCGTGCCTTGACAATAGTGTCCACCCCTTAGTGCAGCTCGGTGACGCATTCTGTTTCAACGAAAAAGCTCTCTGCTCCATCTCTTGCTCACCGGCACGCATGCTCACGTCACCTGATATACATCGCAACCGCCGAGCATGGAAAACCAGTTTTGCGTTCGAAGACACTTCTTAGAGCAAGGCAACCAGTGCGCTAATTTATAGCGCACATTTTTAGCCATGCAGCGCTCTAAAGAGTGCGCAACACAACAAGTGCGTCGCCATATGTGACGGCCCGCAAGGGGCCGAGTATTAATTTTTCCCAAGTTTTTCGCCAAGACAAGGGGTCTGAAGCACGGCACATATAGCACTCGAAAGATGATTGGTTATAGTGATTATGTGATTATGAAATATCGATGAATTCTGAGTGATCGCGTGCTATTTCCATTTCTATCCTGCGCCAGGAAAGAAACGAATATAGAGATAGGTGCTTCCAGATAGCAACCGAAAAAAGCGATTAGCGCACCAGTTGACATGCCAACAGAGGAAAATCTTTAAAAATTCGAAATTTAACGCACTAGTTGCCTTGCTCTTAGGGAGGACAAAGTAAATGATTGACACCAGTCAAACCGCCGCGCCTCTTAGAGCAACCCCACCGCGTCGATTCTATTGCCGGATAGAAATGAAACGTGTACGCTGACTATTCGCCGGTTGCACGAATAGATCTTTGTGGCGAATCGTCAATCTATCCGTGTGGATTCTATTCACACGGATAGATTGACGATTCGATATAGATTGATGGGGCGCGTCAACCCCAGCGCATATTTGCAACTCTATCGCTGAATGCTCGTGCGGACAGCGGCGAGACGTCACACATCGTCTGCGAAGAGGCGATCGTTCATCGAGACGCCCACCCCTCGCCGTGAATCCCGCACGGCTGCATGTCTGTCTTCCGCAGCTTGTGCCCTCTGTCCCTGTTCGCTGCGCGCCCTCCCTCCGGTACTGTCCAACTACGCGCTCCCACACGGCATCATCGCCAATGAACCCGATAGAAGTCCTCAGAACCGTCCTTCAGTACACAGACGACAGCCATGGGGATGATGAAATCATTGTCGCGAGCATGCACGGGTCACGCGTCGCCGAAGTGCATGCTGCAGCGACGAAGCAGCGCGGAGGTTCTCGGTTGGGACGGCATGATCGAGTTCGCGCGCTTCGCTATTCGTAGTATACTGTGACAGGTGGTTGTTGATGATGTGCCTCTCCCACGCTACTAGAGGACATGAAAGGCTGATTTATGAGTACCATAGCCGCGTGCCATGGTGTTGGCGCACTATTGCATGCCTGAATGAAGCGCGCGACACGCCTGCCGAGGAGTTTCGGCTCGCCTTCTCGCAAGTAGGAGGCACATTTGGCTGGAATTTGGTAGACACGCTTGGCACGTGTCATTCTATCGGGGAATCTATTCATCGGATGGAACGTTTTTGGAATCTATCGGCGCTCGGATAGATTCCGAAATGGTTCTATTCGATTTCGGAAAGCGATAGAATTGCGCGGTGGGGTTGAAAATCGTGAGCAGAAATTCTATTGATCAAATAGATGTGCGCGGTGGGGTTGCTCTTAGAGGGGACATAATGCTTGACACAAGTCAAACGCCACGCCTCGCGGAAACTGGCCCCTCCTACGATTAATGGAACCTTGCATTGTTGTGAGGGAAGCCCCCGTCAAGAAACAAGCTCCAACTAATGTGTTTACCCCAGGGAGAATTGAAGAGGACCGCTTTTTACAAGCTTCTACCTTTCTATCTTTCGCGTTTGCTTCAGCGGCATCTGTGGCAGATCCTGTCGCGCTTTGATCCATTGATGGACTCTGCGCATATGAAGCGATAGGGGTGTCCATGACGCATATCGATACGACCCGTGCAGTCTTGAGACTTTTGTTGAAGGCCATCACGACTCTCAAGGTGGCCCTCACGGCTTGGCTCCGTCTGTCTCTCTGACATGTCTTCTCGGCGTGTCTGCCCCTGTTCGTCTCCTGCCTGCTCAATGAGCCGCAAAACACGCTTGCCGAGGCCAGCGCTTCCTTCGTGATCTCCCATACGCGTGAGAGGTTTCCTCACGCCAAGGGCATTTGTAATTTTAAAAGAATGATCCCCCTTATAAGAATAAGGACGGGAGAAAGGCTCAGTATTCTTATAAAACGGCAAAGCGGCAACAGTGCCTCCTACGATATAGATTAATGTATACAGTAGTATAGAATATATATAAAGCGGCAACAGTGCCTCCTACGATATAGAATACTGTATACAGTAGTATAGAATATATATAAAGCGGCAACAGTGCCTCCTACGATATACTATACTGTGAGCCCAAATCGTGTAGCGTGGACGAGTCGTTTTTAATGACGATGGAGATGATAATGGTGATGGTGATGGGGAAGTTGGGTTGCATGAGGCACGCACTAATAAGAGTGGAAGCTAGTAGCAAGAGTACTGTAAATACAAGTGTAAACAGCAGCAGATATGAGGCTTGGCCTCACATATACAGTATAGAATACAGTACAGTATATATAAAGCGGCAACAATGCCTCCTACGATATACTATACAGTAATCTCTCTTTGTAAGAATCAGGACAGGAAAGGACATTATTATTCATGTAAAGAGAATATTCCTATGACGGCAGTTATGATGCTTGTCCAGCAAGGTTACTGGCCCCTGAAAAGAAGGAATCAATTCTCGTTTGCTTCTGCGTTTGCACTTTAAAATTTCGAAATTTAACGCACTGGTTGCCTTGCTCTTAGGGAGGACAGAGTAAATGCTTGACACCAGTCAAACCGCCGCGCCTCTTAGAGAGGACATAATGCTTGACACAAGTCAAACGCCACGCCTCGCGGAAACTGGCCACTCCTACGACTAATGGAGCCTTGCGTTGTTGTGAGGGAAGCCCCCGTCAAGAAGCAAGCTCCAACTAATGTGTTTACCCCAGAATGATTTCGACTTTAAATTTTCGAAATTTAACGCACTGGTTGCCTTGCTCTTAGGGAGGACAAAGTAAATGCTTGAAACCAGTCAAACCGCCGCGCCTCTTAGAGGGGACATAATGCTTGACACAAGTCAAACGCCACGCCTCGCGGAAACTGGCCACTCCTACGACTAATGGAACCTTGCGTTGTTGTGAGGGAAGCCCCCGTCAAGAAGCAAGCTCCAACTAATGTGTTTACCCCAGGGAGAATGGAGGCCATTCTTCAATCTTTCCTGAAACCTGGCACTACGTATATAGCTCTTTGGCATGCGTCATCTGGCACTACCATGGCACTTAGCAATTGAATGTGTGCGATGAAACCCTTCTATGTCGAAACCGTTTTCCAAGACAATGTTTCGGAAATCCATGGCCAACACCACAGCAGTGCTCGGCCTGTTCCTCTGCGCGACTGAGGCCATGAAGCGCGATCTCGATGGGGTCAATCTTCGCTGCTGCACCGCAATGGAGAATCCAATAATCGTAAGGAACAAAGCTAAGGTAGGAACCATGTTCATTCTAATCTGCGACAGAAACGCTTGCACAGCTAACCTTCACATCTTGTGTTGCTTTCAGATTCATGGATACGACGGGCTGGCCATTCGATACCTCGAACAGCTGCAAGAAAGGCTTGGATTTCGATGCGAGTCTCTCAAAGAGTTGAGAAACGAGGACGACGTGCAATTCAACGCTATCGTCAAAAACATAGACGAGTGCACCACAAAGCATGGCAATATTCGACAAGACCGAAAATGCCAGTGCGAAATGGCTGTCGGCGGCTGGTTTCGGAATCCTGAACGCTTCGGGCGAGTGGATTTTCTGCCGCCGTTCGCTATCGACGGCCTGAGCATCATTGTGCACACGGATAACACTTCCTCGGCATCTGCGGGCGCCTTCTTCATCACTGCTTTCTCTACCACTGTGTGGGTTTTCATTTTGGGGCTCGTTTGTGTGTTTACTTTTCTCAAAATGCTTGACAGGCGCTTCGTACCTCCGGATGAATCTTACCAGCCGCTGCCGAGAACATCTTCTCGGGTGCGCAGGATGAAGCACTATTTGTTGAAGAGTCGCATACCATATCGATTGCGAAAGGCACTGCAAAGCACAAGTAAGTCTTTGTCGCAAGAAGTTTGGCTCCATTCAAATTCTTTCTTTTGCTTCTGACTTAGTTTTCTATCACTTTCCTATCACTTTCCTAATTATCGCGAACCATCTCCATTAGTGAGCCGTATGGTCGGTCAAGGTGGCTACGATCCCATCGAGGGCAAGACGAGCTCGAGACAATGGGTTCTCAACCTGCTCATTGCTCTATGCAGCCTTTTCCTGATTTTGACATACGAATCGGCAATGACGTAAGTTGTTTTGTCTTCAGACACCAGCAGAGTCAAACTCTCAGCGAGGATCTCACGGAAAGAAATTAACGCCTTCCCACGTTTTTAACAGTGCGGTACTTGTACAGGACACCCTCGTTTCTGACTACCGCAATATTGAAGACCTGAAGAAGTGCCATATACCCCCGCATGAAGTGTGCGTAACAGAAGGAGGAGCCATAGAAGTGTTCTGGGATCACGCTATCGCTACAGAGTACGTCACGCCTACCTCGTTACCTCCGTGTTTCTCTCAAACAGTGGTTGCTAACAACTACATTTCCCATTCTCTTCGCCAGTTCCTGTCACAAGGGTCAAAGTCCGGTGCTGGTTTCATCGGACGAAGAAGGCGCCAAGAAGTTGTACGAGAAAAAGTGCAAATTTATGATCGGTCTCACTGCCACGGGCATGAGTCTTGCCCACGGAAAGTACTGCCAGAAGATAGTGTCATCGGGCGAGCCCTGCTTCCTGGGTGGACTGTCGTTCCTTCTTCCGCGTGGCTCCAAGTACACGGAAGTGATGAGCAACGCAACGCTGGACATGCAGCGATCGGGGTTGCTCCCAAGGCCAGAGAATTATGTCAAGTCGATGGGGCAGTGTCCAAAGGACAGCCATCTGAGCCTGACGCTGACCAAGCTGCAGGTTTTCTTCATACTGGCTTTCGTGGCGTGCTTCGTAATCTTTTTAGAAATGGTGCTGGACCCGCAGGAGGCGGAGAGGGTGAACAAAGAAAAGAGGAAGGAAGGTGATGATGACTCGATGACGGAAGAGGGCTCGATCGAGGGTACTTGTACTACCGTGGGTGCAGCCGTTTGTATGAATACGGATGAAAGAGGTTAGATGAGAGGTAATTCCGTACGACGGAATGTTTTGTTGGTGGTGCTGTTTCAGAAAGGTAGTCGGGGGTGCACTGGCTGGGGTTTTCGTTGCGTCGTGGCGTACTGCACACACCGTGTACTCAGTACACGGTGTGTGCAGTGTGCCACGACCGTCCGTGTACTACACGATGTGTGCAGTAACAGTTGAAGATAAAATGTGGCAAGTGACCGATTTTTTCTAGGCATGTCTGGTGAAAAGGCGGTATCCTACCCAGTCCTTCACCGATTTTGACTTTTTAAAGCTCAATAAACACATAAAGCGCGC
Organism: Chondrus crispus; assembly: GCF_000350225.1. Lineage (NCBI taxonomy): Eukaryota > Rhodophyta > Florideophyceae > Gigartinales > Gigartinaceae > Chondrus > Chondrus crispus. The sequence goes on from NW_005178991.1 coordinate 218,894, forward strand.
ATATTCAGTACCAAAGGTACTGTTGGTACTGTAGCTTTACAACTGTAACGAAATCACATCATGTGTTCATTCAAGGGAATGAAGTCCCTTAAATGAACAGCTTTTACAGGTCTGAATCGCATGGAAACTAATTTGGCAACCTCAAATAATGGCCGTGGCCCGAAAAAAACTCTTTATTCTAACAGTCAAAAAATGTCCGTTAACTATTTTCGCAAATATAAACTATTTTGGCAACGCACTTTTCTGGAATGGCGATGATGGGCGGCTATCGATCGATATGGAAAAGCATATTACATTGTAATGGCACGGCACAGCCTGGATTTTTGGCGGACAAGCAAAAGTAATGGGCTTTCGAATGGCGGTAAAAACAGAAAAGGCGCGCAGGTTGTAATCAGTCACAGAGCTACCAAGGTTAGCAAGTGGCGGGCGCGCATCTGGGTGACTCGGTTTCGGAAAAAGTGCCGCAAAAAGGGGAAGCAGTGCGTTGCCAAAATAGTTGAATTACTATTCCGCAACGATGATCCCCTTCCAGCACAGCTGTGCCTCCCGCCGAGTAGTCGATCAAGTGCGAGCGTCGCTTGCTTCCGCCATATTCCGACGACACTGATGTTGTGCCTGAAGAAATGAGCTTGCTTCCCTCGCCCGCAATGACCACGTGTTGCAAGCCTCAACGTGGAGTGAGAGTCGCTGCGGGTGGGGAGCATGCCCCCATTACCGTGCCCCGTTACCGTGCCCCGTTACCGTGCCCCGTTACCGTGCGTTTCGCCGCCGAGTAAAGTGACGGCCTGCCTAGAAGGCATCGCCCCCATCAAGCCTCTCGGCCACCAGACAAGAAGACGGCGCGTCGGGTGCGCGTCCGCCCGGCGGGGGCGCGCGATCAAAACGGGCGCGCGGCCACCTGTTGCGCCCCGCGGCCTCCCCGCGCGACTGCTGCAGATTCAAGCCGCATTTTAGCTTACCCGGGCCGCCGTCCGCCGTCCGCCGTCCGCCGCGCGTAACTGCGCCCTCTCTCCACGTGCTTATTTCGCCGCGCCCCACGCGGGGCGCGGCCGGTCGCATTCGCTGAGGTGCGGGCGGATGGCCCGTGCCGCCGGGGTAGCGCAAATCGCGCCGCCGTGCGTCTTCTAAGCCGCACGTAGCATGGCTGCAGCTCCGCCAGCAAACGCTTCCCGTTCAAACCACGAGCGACTCGCAGCGCAAGCACCATGCCGCCCTGCTTCCCGCTCGTGCGCAGCAATGCGGGCATCCCTTTCAAAGCGCGTGCGTCCGAATAAGCGTCGCCGCCGCCGTTGCGCGCGCCCTCACCCCGACGCGCTGTGCTTCCCTCCCCCTTCCCCCGCTCTCCCTTGCGCGCGCGCGCGCCCGTCGCCGCCGCACGTATGGACAGCGCTCGAGACCCCGCCGCGTTCTAGGCGCGTGGCGGACGCTTCCCCGCCGCGACCCGGCTTGCAGCAGCAGCGGGATGGGGAGCTGGGGCGCACTGTTCTCGCCGCTGGCAGAGTGTGGCGGCGGCGGGGCGCCGTCTAGACAAACTCATAGAACATCTTTCGTCGTCTCTACTCTCGCTCCTACTTATCCGTCTCGCTTATCCGTCTCGCTGCTGGCTGTGATCAGACAGCTTATCGCGGTCGGTCTGTCACTGGGGGCCGCTTGTGTTACCTGTGCCGGCCAGGACACTTTCCCTTTTGCCCAGTGCTTTTCTCTCACAGTAACCGATGCCCCTTGTGTGGTTCCACCCAGATAAGACAGCACACTAGACAGTGCACTGCCATTAGGGCAAAGATCCCGCACACTCCAATAAAGCCGCCGTCGCCCCCCGACCCACAGAGGTCGAGGGGGCATCGGACTCTTTCTGGCACCACACCTTGCAAGGACGGTGTTCGTAATTGGACTGAGTGACGACGCTGACGCTCCGTAAAGGGAGAGGCCCAAATGTTTAGTAAAGTTGAAATTTATGGTAAAATTGAGGGAAAAAGTTGGCCTCGTTTGCCACTTGTCTTCTCACACGTGTGGACCTGTGCACGTGGAAACCTGTGCACGTGGAAACCTGTGCACGTGTACCCATCGCCTCTTCAAAGTGAGATTGGCCCCCGCTTTGACCCGGTCTGCAACGCTTCTCAACACACCGTTCATTCACGAATACCTTTATAACTTTTGAGCACAAGAGCGCACGATGAATGGAAGCAGGTCGCTAGTTCATACATACACATACATACACACATACATGGATTGCAACGTCCGTGAGGCGAGCTTCCCACGCATTCATAAAACAATAACAAAGCAAAAAACCCTCAACGCACTACTACTGTCACGGGCGGCAAGCGGCCATCGCACTTCGATACTTACTTACACCACTAGCTTCATGATAGCAACCAGATTGCCCGCCCCTGCAACTGCGACCCCGTGATCGTGGTCTATCCGCAAGTCTCGTGGATCGTCTAACTGGGCCAAGACGGCCTCGGACCCATCCTCTCGCCTTTGCACAATTCTTCCGTCCCTTGAAAATATTTGTGATGTTCGTCCTGCGCGGGAAGCAGTACCCAAGCCTGCCGTCTTCAGGAACCGACGCTTGATTTTTCCCCAATCCTCTCTCCTCCCGGTATGAAGTGTGATCCCTCTCTCCACGTCCCACACCCGCACGCTCCCGTCACCCGATCCAGATACCACACATCTTCCGTCCCCACTCATCGCAACGCTACGCACCCAATCCGTGTGTCCAACTAACGCCTCCCCGACTTGTGCTCTTGTCTCTACGTCCCACACCCGCACGCTCTTGTCAAGCGATCCAGATACCACACGTCTTCCGTCCCCACTCATCGCAACGCTAAGCACCGGACCCCTGTGTCCAACTAACGCCTCCCCGACTTGTGCTCCCGTCTCCACGTCCCACACCCGCACGCTCCCGTCCCGGGATCCAGATACCACACGTCTTCCGTCCCCACTCATCGCAACGCTACGCACCCCACCCGCGTGTCCAACTAACGCCTCCCCGACTTGTGCTCCCTTCTCCACGTCCCACACCCGCACGCTCTTGTCAACCGATCCAGATACCACACGTCTTCCGTCCCCACTCATCGCAACGCTAACCACCCAATCCGTGTGTCCAACTAACGCCTCCACGACTTGTGCTCCCGTCTCCACGTCCCACACCCGCACGCTCCTGTCCCAAGATCCAGATACCACACGTCTTCCATCCCCACTCATCGCAACGCTCCACACCCAACCCGTGTGTCCAACTAACACCACCCCGACTTGTGCTCCCTTCTCCACGTCCCACACCCGCACGCTCCTGTCCCGGGATCCAGATACCACATGTCTTCCGTCCCCACTCATCGCAACGCTAAGCACCCAATCCGTGTGTCCAACTAACACCTCCCCGACTTGTGCTCCCTTCTCCACGTCCCACACCCGCACGCTCGTGTCATCCGATCCAGATACCACACGGCTTCCGTCCCCACTCATCGCAACGCTAAGCACCCCACCCGTGTGTCCAACTAACGCCTCCCTGACTTGTGCTCCCCTCTCCACGTCCCACACCCGCACGCTCTTGTCCTCCGATCCAGATACCACACGTCTTCCGTCCCCACTCATCGCAACGCAAACCACTTTCGACTTGTGACCGCGGAAAATTCTCAATATTTTCCTCTCCGACGTACTCCACAGCCTTAACGTCCCGTCTTCATATCCCACAACAACATTCTCCTTCCTCTCACAGAGAGTCGCGCAGGTGGCTCTTGTCACGCTCGGGATTTCTGCAGTCACGCTCGGGTTTTCTGTAGTCACGCTCGGGTTTTCTGCAGTCACGCTCGGGTTTTCTGCAGTCACTTCGGAGGTTACACTTCCAAAGCACATTCCAAAACATGCCCTGAAACGTCGACACATTTTGAGCCTGCTTGCTTCAACATCCCCTAGGCCCTGGCTCTCCGTTTCGAACTCGCGTTCTAATTGACTGCTTGGTTCATTGGCCCCTGGGCCCTGGCTCTCCGTTTCGAACTCGCCTTCTAATTCAACCATCTTCGTCTCCTTCTCAGCAGATTGCGTGAAAACCATTACTTTTGCCCCGGACCCCTCCACCTGACATCCATACACTTCACCACTGGAATCCATGCCCACTTGAAGTTCAGTACCGGAATGTGGCAGAACAATCTGCTCCACCATCTTTCCATCGGCTCGCGCTACACACTCACTCACAGGCCGCACCCACGGCCGTGGTGCGTATCTCTCAATTTCCTCCAGCATCTTTCGCACACAACTTGAATCCCGTGCCTTGTGCTTCACTCGCCCATATAGTTGAAAGTAAATCCCGGCACTGTTTTCACCACAAAACGGTACACTCAGCCGCACAGCCCGCATCATCAAAACCATTCCATCCACTGCATCCTCATCTCCCCGTCCCATTCCCACCTTCCCGCTTCCTCTTTTCCCCTTCAAGTCTCTACTCAATCCCTTCACAGCTTCCTCGTATTGCCAAACCCCGCCTCTCCGTATCACTGTCTTCACCCATCGCGCACTCAAAAATAGCCTCTTCAGCTCCTCTACGCACCCACCCTGTTTCAAAACACGATATATATTCTCGAAAACGTACTCCTCCCGTGCGCTCTTCCCCTCTCCGTCTCGGCCCTCACTCATCGCAAGCAACCCTTCTCCTGCCCTGCACACATCCGCCATCTTCTTATACCACTCTTCTACGCCCTCCTTCTTCTTCGCTTCTTCCACCGCGAAATCGTGCGTCAGATCATGCACCCGCAACCCACCACAACCCCTCTCATACTGCACTTCTACTAGTCCAACCCTTTCCATCTCCTTTGCACACCTTTCCGTACACCCCTCCTCCATCTCCCACAAATCTCCAACCAAACTCAAAGGTATCCGGTCTTGCTTCTTCATAACGCACAGACTCCGGTGCATCTTTCGAAACGAAAATTCATCATCCGTCTCCGCACTCCTTCCCACATACGACTCCAGGATATCCAGTGAAGTATGCAATGTCCCATTCAACGACGAATATCCGTCCTGCGGACTCTTCTCACGAATCGTGTTACGACTCTTCATCCTCGAAAGGTACGCTCCCCATGCTTCTGACAATTCTCCCTGCCATCTGTCCCTCATGTACCTCACGCTCGTTCCTGCCACGTTCAGAGCAAGCGGCAATCCGCCACACATTTTCAGTATTTCACTCACGGCTTCCTTGCATCTCGCATCATCCACTTCCTCTCCATTCGCCTCACTCGCGTGCGCAAGCATGTCAACTGCTTCTTTCCCTTCCTTCTCTCTCGGCTCGAAAGCAACCCGCTCCCCAATCTGACGCAGCTCCTTGTCTCTCGTGGAGTACAATAGTCTGCTCCTCCTTGCCCCGCTGCCCCCCGCAGTGTCTGCTAGAACAGACAATTTCTGAAGGATGTTCGCGTCTATATCATTCACCACCCACACATCATCAATGATAAACAAACATACATGACTACAAAACCATGCTTGTACTTTTGCCAACACCCTTCCAAACTCGCTCTGCTCCCGCATTTCTGCAGCCGTCTGGTTCCCACCGGACGCTTCCACAATCAGACACAGTTCTTCAATCAGCCGTCCCACGTTTCCGTCTTTCCCTAACGACATGAAGTACACTCCTCCCGAAAACTCCGCCTTAATCTCGACATCGTGCGCGATCGCTCGTAGGGCACATGTCTTCCCGACTCCGCCCTGTCCTACTGCTGTCGCGCCCACTTGCTCGTTCTTATCTTTCCGTAGCACAGCCGCTTTCAGACGCGACTCACACGTGTCCGGTAATCCATCGCTCCCCTGAGAATCAAGCTTCACACATATCGACGCAGGATTAAGTTCGGCTCTTATCGACGCCCTGAACATATTACCCGTGCCTCGTCTGATCGACTCGACGTCCGCGCGAGTCGCGCGAGTATCGATGCCGATCGACTCGACGGCCGCGCGAGTATCGATGCCCGTGCTTGCTTGTACAATACGTTTGTGAAGGCGGTCCGCTTCTTGCATTCGCTTCTCTAGGACTTCTCTATCTCCCATCGCAGAGGCGAACGCACCGAGTCTCGCTTTTGGGTCGTCCAACTCTTTCTGCAGCTCTTCGAGGGACTTCAATATGAAGCTTGAGATGCCCGCAATTTCACGTTGGAGCAAGCCCGTGTGCTGCGACGACGTTCCATGGATCGGCCTGTCTTTCAGCGCCGTGATATCTGCCTGCAAGATGGTGTAGGCGGTGAGCATTTCGGTAGAGAGCTTTTTGTTTTCCTTGTAGGCTTTGTGTCGTTCGATGAGACTTGCGATGAGGCGGACGACTTGCTCAGCCGGGCCGGTGAGGCCCAAGATACTGTATGGATCAGCCATGGTGTTTGCGAATAGGGGGTGTTGTTCGGATTCGAGTAGGTGGCGGTGGCAAAGCGGCGCTTATTCTTTTCTATATCTCTCTCTCTCGGAATCTCTTTTTCTCTCTTGTCGTTGTCAGTCGTTACCCAAGGGTAGTCGTTTTTCGTTCTTGGTCTTCTCGCAGAGAGGGCGGGAAAGGTTTACTTTCACCCTTGGCATTCGAATAAATGCAGGGCATCCAATGGCCCACAGCTATTTTACGGTAGGTGCCCGCTTGACAGTGATTTTGAGTGATTTCCTACGCTGAAAAAACAGGGCGGCGGTTGTGCGGATTGTTGCTGCGGTGTTGGCACATCGTGAGTTTAGTAAGGCTGCTCTCGCGACGCACTGACAAGAATTTTACGCCAACAACGAAGGCTGCAACTTGCAGACAAGAATTTTACGCCAACAACGAAGGCTGCAACTTGCAGCCCTCGTTGCCGGCGTAAAATTCTTCAGTCTGCAAGGGACTCCAGGGAGGCGTATGATACAGTGCTGTACTCCAGGGGCTTGTCCAGTCCATCGGTATTACAGTACAGTACTGAAACGAAAGCCGTAGGACGATACTGTACGAGTAAAGTTTACAGTACCCTCGCGGAGGGCACGTATCCCGGAGGGCACGTACCCCGCCTGAAGGTCCCCCCCAAGTCGAGTCATGCGCCGAGTGGGCAGGTGGACTTGTTGGACACCGTCGCGGCGAGAACCGGTCTGCGAGCTTTGATGGACAAGATAGAAAGCTCGCCCACATGCAAAGTGACGCGCGACTGTCTCAAGCCCTTCAGTGCCGCCAACCCGGCAGAGACGGCGCAGGTCGCCGAGAGACCCTAACACAGGGACGGCCGAGTACTGATTGCCCGCACGCGATTGGTGGCGGAACGTCCCCGGATTCAGAAGCGTTGGTGCCAAGTTGGCACTGCCAACGCCAGCAAGACGGGCCGGACGAGGACAGGGGGGGGTTTCTGTCGCTGGAGGTGATAAGAAGCCTCGCACTGGATCGAGAGACTCAAACTCGCGAGAGGGTGGCAGTGCGGGGGAAGTAAGGACTGAAGGAAAAACAGGTAGCGAGCTAGATGCTCGATTTACTCTGTTGTGTTTTCCTCTGACCCCCTCCGTTCGTCTAGCGTCAGAACGGTAGGGTCATTAAATGTAAGATGCAGTGTAGGGGACGACGACGGATCTAGATTGGAAAATCCAAATCCCGATTGCGCGAACGCACAGGGTTACTGTGCACAACAGTTTCAGGCAGGCGGCCGGCAGAGGTCCGGCAGTGGAAGCTGTCGGTGCGATCCGCAGGCGTGGATTTGTAAAAAGAATTACAGATATCCTAAATCAGTTGCCTCATGTTCCTATCAAAACGTTCGGTAATGCCGAAATCTGAATCACAGATTCGGACGTGTCCCTCCCGCTCCAGGCGCCAGGCATAACAGTTCATGATAAAATGTGGCAAGTGACCATTTTTTTCTAGGCATGTCTGGTGAAAAGACCGTACCCTACTGTGGTGCAAGGAACGATGACTCTGTTCTACTGAGGCTAGCGGACGAGGCTCTAATAAGAGGCGGCGGCGGAGGCACGGAGCCGCTGTCTATCTGTGTGACACCTGTGGTGCGTGTATGCGTGTCCTAGGTGTGTGTGCTGTACATGGGAATCATGACAGAGTGGAGGCACTGCGACCATAGAGCGACAGAAACAGGACATGGGAATCATGACACTCCCCCCGTCGCTGTGTGGTCGCTGTCCGAATGTGTGTGCGGGGGGGTGGGTGGGGGTGCGGCGATGATTTTGAGTTTCGCCGTGAGCTTGCGGAAGGGATCTGTCCTGAGTGGTTTCGTCAGGATGTCCGCGAGCATGTCCGCGCTTGGGACATGGGACAGTTTGATGTGTCCTTTGCGCTCGTGGTGCGACAGAAAGTGGTGTCGCAGGTCGATGTACTTGCGTCGCTTGGTGGGGCCGGTGTTGTGGGCGACGCGGACTGGTTGTCCATGTAGAAGGGGGTTGGGTGGGGGCTGAGCATGCGCAGATCGCGGAGGATCCTGCGTAGCCATGCTGTCTGCTGGACTGCCGCTGTGGCGGCGATGTACTCGGCTTCGCATGTGGAGAGAGCCGTGATTTTCTGCTTCATGGAGCCCCAGCAGACAGGGGTGCCGTTGTAGAGGTGGACGATGCCGGAAATTGATTTTCGGTCTGTGACGTCCGCGGCGTGGTCAGCATCTGAGTATGTCGTAAGGAGAGATGCTGGGGAGATGGGTTTGGGTGCGGGTGTGTTGGGGCGCAGCTTGTGGTGGGCTGCGGGGAAGAGGAGCCCGTGGTTGGGGGTGTGACGGAGGTATCGGAGGACGCGCTTGAGGGCGTTCCAATGTCTCTTCGTGGGGGCTTTGGAGGCGACCGACAGCCGATTGACGACAAAGTATATGTCGGGTCGTGTCGAATCTGCGATGTACCGCAGGTCTCCGAGTATCCGTTGATACTCCTTCGCTTGTGACGAAAGCGGTTCATCCTCGGGGGTGGGGCCGTGAAGGCGGATTCCGTCTTGGTACGGGGTAGGCTTGCTGTTGGCGATGTGCATTTCCGCTTTGCGGAGTATGCTCGCCGTGGCCGTGGGCTGAGAGATGTGGAGGGCTCCGTTTTGGGCCCTGTTAATTGTCCATCCTAGCAGTGTTCGCGGTTCGCCGAGGCGTTTGATGGTGTACGCGGTGGCGAGGATGTGTGCGAAGTTGTCAAGGAGTGCGGTGGAGGTTGCCGCTACTGTGAAGTCGTCCATGCTGATGGCCACAAAAGTTGCCGTGGTGGGTGTTATTTTGTGGAACAAGCATGTGTCGGCTTCAGAATGCTGGAATCCGTGACGTTGGAGGAGGGAAAATACCGCGGTGAGGTATGTGTAGCCGGCCTGGGGTGTACCATAGAGGTTTTTGATGAGCTTTCCTCCTTTGCACGCGTGTTTGTACGTTCCGTCAAAACGGGGGTGTTGGCGGACGTACACGGGTTGCTGGCCACTGTGGTCGAATTTTTCGTGCAGGTAGGCGGCTTCTATATCGATGTGTTCGATATGCAAGTTGTGTGAAGCTGCTATGGCGAATAAAAGACGCACGGAGGATTTGTCGGCCATGTATGTGGTGGTGCGGTCCGGGTTGTAATGGACGTGCGGCACCATGGTGTCGCCGCGGGCTGCGCATCTCGCTTTGCGTTTTATGACGTGTCCGTTTTTGTCGCGCTTGTAGCGATATCCCATGGTGAGGGGAATGAGGCGGGTATTGCGCGGAAGGAGCTTGTCCGGGGTCCACTGTATGACCTGTTTGGTGTCCAAGGCATCGAGCTCTTTGTCATGGGCGGATGCCCACAGTTCAGCATCTGGATACTTTGTAGCTTGGCCGCGGTTGAGAGGTGCGGGGGTGGACACAGAAATTGACTGTGGTGTCTTGTGTGGGCTGTATGCCTTGAATGCGGCTGCGGAGGTGGCGGTTGGATCCTGGTTGGCGAAATAGGGGTGAAAGTCGATGGCACGTATGCGGTGTATTTTGGAGGTTGTGGCATCCATGACTGTGAAGTGATTATCGTCGGTGGGGAACAGGTATCGTACTGTGCGTGAACGGGATTGGAGTTTAGGGATTTTTGCACGTTGCCGAAGGTCTGGGGTTGTTCCCAGTTGTCCGAATATGTGGAATCGGGGAATAGCAGGGATGGCGTTGTGCCATTCGGTGGCTGGGAGTGCGTGTGTTCCGTGGTGCATGGTGTGGTTGTATTTGAATGTGGCATCACGGACGGCGTCCTCCCAGTGGTGGTGGCTGAGGCCACTGTGGTGTAGTGCTGCACGGGCGGCGTTGAAGAGCGTGCTGTTGATGCGTTCAGCTAAGCTGTTTTCCTGGGGGGTGTAGGGGATAGTGGTTGAGTGCGTGGTATTGTGTTTTTGGTATGTGTGTATGGCTGTTGCGGATAGATATTCCAGCGCGTTGTCTGTTCGGAGGACTTGTGGTGTGTGTCCGGTGCTGTTTTTTATGGCTGTGAGGATGTAGTCAAGGCGTTGTGGCGTGTGGACACGGGTGGGCATGAAGTCGGTGATGAGGTATCTGGTCCTGGTGTCCAGCACTGTGAGGACGTACTTATTGCCTTGTCTTGACGGCGGGGCGATCGGGCCGCAGATGTCACTGCTCAGGGAGAATCCCGTGGGGTATCTGTGAGTTGTGGGTTTGTGGGGGCGAAACCGTTGTTTTGCATGCGCACAGCTGGGGCAGGTAATTTTTGGGGCATATCGCGCGAGTGAGGGCGGTATGTTGGGCAGTAGGCCCTTGAGTGCCATTGTTTGGATGGTGGCGGGTCGCACGTGGTTAAGGATCATGTGCCAGTGGTGGAAGGCGTGATCCAGTGCGGTGCTGCGCGGGGTAGGGGGGTGGGGGGCGGGGTTGTGCATGCCTTTCATAGGGGGGGTGCGCTTTTTTGGGGATGGGAGCGAGTTATTGCCGGTGGAGAGTGGGAGGGGGGGAGCCTCTCTGCTTGGGGGTCCGCGGGAGTATTGCCGGAATTTTTTTTGAGGTGTTGAGTGCGTTTGCGCGGGGTTGTGCGCGCTGCGTGTGCATGCGGAGGGTGGTTTGGTGGGTTAAGGATGTAGAGTCCATTTTTAACGCGTGCTGTGGCAATTATTTCCGGGGGGTTCTTGTTGGTGGAGATTATTGCTGCATTGTGGGGTCGGAAGGTGACGGCTCCGTATCGGCGTGCGATGTCGTGCACGGAGAGGAGGTTCTGGCGAATTGCGGGGTTTGCGATCGCTGGTATGGTGAGCGTTCTATTCTTGTTGGTTTTGATCTGCAGGGTGCCAGAGTGTGTCGCGGCCGACGTGGAGGATGTCGCGGTGTTAGTAATAATACGCCTTGTGAGGGGGCGCATGTTGGGTGTGGCCTTGGTTATGTGCGTGGGGCTGGCGCCTGAGTCGAGGATATAGTTCATACCGTCGTGGTCGCTCTGGAGGTCGGAGTGGAAGGCGTGCATCTCATCCGGTGGGTATTCAGTGTGGTCTGTGGCGGCATGCTGTGCTTTGGTTGTCCGGCGTGGGGCGGTGCGTCTCTGGGGTTGGGCTGCCTGTGCGGGGATGGGGTGCCACTGCGGTGGTGCTGGCCAGTGTGGGGTTGGATGAGTGGGGTACGGGGTATAGGATGGTGTGGGGTGTGCCCATGGTGGGTTGTACCACAATCCTCGGGGTTGCCCTCGTCTTCTATTACGGCCACGGAGTCGTGTAGGGGGTTCGCGTTTCGCTTCGCGGGAGGCAGCTGCGGGTAGCCCTTGTGGGGTTGGTGTGATGTTGCCCTGTCGTGCGGTGGTGCGGGCTTGTACGGCGTTGAGCCGTTGTGATATTTCGAGTACGGTGGTAGGGACGGATGCTGTTTCTGTCCAGGTATCGGGTAGGTGCTTGAAGGTGGGGTGGTGTTCAAGGCCTTTGATTATTGCGTCCACGGTGACGGTTTCGTCTGGGGATATGTGGGGGTATTTGGCGAGACGCATGCGCATGCGGAGCGCTCTGTGCTTGTTGATGTAGTCGTCTACCGTTATGTCTGGTGTGAACTGGAGGCGGTCTGCTTCTTGCCTGAGTAGGAGGTGGGTGGTGGGGGAGCTGTCGGTGAAGTGTGCTTGGACAGCGGACAGGAGATCGGCGGGGGAGGTGTCGAAGGTCAAGTCTGTGGTCTCCGCGAGGTGTTGCGGGAGGCTGTTTGTGATCAGCATGCGGATGGATGCGCAGTCTTTTAGGTACTGCGCGTATTCTGCGGTTGTAGAGGGGGGTGGGATGTATGTCTTGTCTAAGGTATGTTGGGCGTCGTTGATCACGGCGATGTCGTGCAGGGCTTGCCGCCAGAGGTGGAAGTTGGTGCCTGCTGGAAGAAGGGTGGGGAGGTGGCCGTAGAATGGGGAAGTGCGGCGTGCCGATGAGGGAAGTTCGGTTGGCGGATCCATGTTCGGGGTGGTGGGGGATCGCAGTGTGGAATGGGCGGCTGTGTAGGACGAGGATGGTGGGGTCGCGGGAGGGGGCGACTGGGTGTTGGGGCTCTCGACGCTGGTGTGCGGAGGCGTGGTTGGAAGATCCGGGGGTGTGGGTTCTTTGGTGCGGCTCTCTACGCAGCGGGGCGGAGGCGGGGTTGGAAGATCCGGATTGTTCGGGTTTGCTCTACAGCTCTCTACGCAGTGGGGCGGAGGCGAGGCAGGGTCCGAGGATGGGGGAATATACTGCAGGCTGGCGGGGTGGCTGCCAGGGGTTGCAGGGGAAGATGGTGCGCCTTGTGAGAGGCGTGGTGATCTTCGGATGGGCGGTCTGTGATCGTGTTGCGGTTGTGGAATGCGGTTCGGGACCATAACCTGTGGTGCAAGGAACGATGACTCTGTTTTACTGAGGCTAGCGGACGAGGCTCTAATAAGAGGCGGCGGCGGAGGCACGGAGCCGCTGTCTATCTGTGTGACACCTGTGGTGCGTGTATGCGTGTCCTAGGTGTGTGTGCTGTACATGGGAATCATGACACTCCTTTAAGGAATAGATCCGCATCACAGAATGCTCACGCCGCAAGCCCTATTTGTCTACACAAGTCGATCCTTATCATCCTAACATAACCAGCACTTAATCGGGGATATTGAATATGGCATGTTGAACAGTAGTTGAACTGTACTCTGAGGGTATTAAGCGTGGCACAGTCCATTAATGGGTGAGTCAGGGAGCTGTCTTAGATCCTCGTACAGTACCTCTTATCTGTGTCAATACGAAGTGAGGAACTGTAAATGGCGCAGTCATGGTTAGGATACTGCATCTCGCTGCTTCGCGTGGTAATCCTTTCGCGCATATCGCATATCGCTTCTCAAACATCGCATCGCATTGCCGCACGCATTAGCTGGTCATAAATAAAAACGCAAGCAAAGGCAAAAGTCATTTCCGCAAATCCTAGACACATATGTCTTTCCCCTTTATTCCCACGCATTAGTTAGTCATAAATAAAAATACAAGCAAAGTCAATCCTCGCCCGACTGACACAGCCCCATAGACATCAAGCCATCAAGGCTGTGGTCATTCGGATCCCTGCATCGCACCGATCCATAGCCCTCCTGCAGACAGTGCCACAATGGCGGCCTTCCAACGCCCATCGACCGTTTCAATCCCCCGCCAATCTTCCGTGCGCTCCGTGAAAGCCAACTGGGTTGGAGTTCATCGTCACGCACGAATTGCAGGCATTCACACTCACACTGTACCCGTGCGGTGTGGTAACTGCTTTTTCCGGTAGATTGCATATCCTCCTCTTTTGTTGCTTCTGGAGGAACTTGATCTTGTTCTGGAGAAACTGTTTCCGCTCGAGAAACAGTTTGCTCTTGTGAGATCAACTCCTCCTTCCACATCGGCCGCCCGCGCATGCATCGAAACAATCTTGATAGCGCACCTCTCCACCCACGCCTCTTCCGTTTCTCGTTGTTCTCTTCATTCGCCTGTCCCGCATGTGCCTGCTCTGACTCAGAAAACCCCATTATGACATCGTTGTCCGTACCAGCATCAAGCGCAGGTCCGACTGAAGTGTCCAACCCCGTTGAAAATACGTCTCCTCCAGTTACACACCCCGACGCGCTCTTCTTCTCGGTGTACATGATGTCAACGAACAAGTCCTCCGCCACACAACCATTGGTCTGTAAGTCTGTGCAGCGGATTTGTCCGGCGCGGCTCAACAATGCCGCATATCCCCCTTGCGCAATGAACTCGCTCGTATTCATCATTTCCACTTGGAAGGTGAGGCCTGCTCGTAAGCTGCGAATTCGGAAGACACGTACAGACAATCGAGTTACAAGATCACCGCAGTGCTCTCAGCTGGAGGACAAAAACCACTACCGCACAACAAGCACACGCGTTCTTTGCTCCTGTCGAGATGAAAAAAAGAAAAATGAGGCAAGATGAGGTTGTGAAAAGTTGAGTTGTGGAAAGTTGAGTTGAGTGTGGTGGGGAGGACGGAAAGAGAGACCGCCGCACCTCAATTTATAGACTTGGGCTCGCCCTGCTCGCCCTCCGGTTCCGTTGCTACCGACACTAGCGTACTGCACTACGGGGAATGCAAGTGAAGGAGGAGAAAACGGGTCACCTTTCATCTGTCTGTAGCAAGAGACAGAACGAATAAATGCACTGATTGTACTCTTTGCGAAACAATGCTGACTACAAAACGGCTACACTTCTGCTGACAATTTGCGACTCTTTATGTAGAGACTGGGGGACTCCTTTCCCGCTCCTGCCCGGCCCCTGCCTCGCCCCTGCCTCGCCCCTGCCCCGCTCTTGTGCCGCTCCTGCGCCGCTCCTGTGCCGGCTCCTGTGCCGCTCCGCTGCCCGGGCTAAACGCCATGTCCATGTCCATCGCAAACATTATGCAACGGTACTGTATCTGCTGTTCTCTGTTCATCATCCCATAAACGCATCGATCGCAAAACAAAAGAAACAGTTATCCCTCTATGCTCTTGCTCGGTTGTTTTCTTTTTACAGTACTGTATCTGCTGCTCTCTGTTCATCATCACATAAACGCATCGATCGCAAAACTAAACAAACAGTTATGCCTCTATGCTCTTGCCCTCTATGCTCTTGCTCGGTTTATCCGAAAGCACTACACCTCCCTTGGTACGCCCGCGCGTTGCACACCTCCCTTGGTACGCCCGCGCGTTGCACGCCCCCCTCCGTACGCCTGCGTTGTACGCTTCCCTTGGTACGCCACCCTTGTACGCCCTCCTCATACGCCTCCCCTACACGCCTCCCCTACACGCCTCCCCTTCATACGCCCCCCCTCCCCCTTATACGCCTCTCTCAGACGCCTCCCCCTTTTTATGCCTCCCCCTTTTACTTCTTTTCTCATGCACAAACGCAACCTCGTCCCCCTTTTACTTCTTTTCTCATGCACAATAACGCAACCTCGTCCCTCTCACTTCACACGACTGTCGACCGACGCTCCCCCATTAGACGCCTCCCCTTTGTACGCCTTCCCCTTATACGCCTCTCCTAGACGCCTCCCCCTTTTCCTTCTGTCCTCATGCGCAAACGCAAACTAGAAGCCTCCCCTTTGTACGCCTTCCCCTTATACGCCTCTCCTAGACGCCTCCCCCTTTTCCTTCTGTCCTCACGCCTTTCCCTTGTACGCCTTTCCCTTGTACGCCTTTCCCTTAGACGCCTCCCCTATACGCCTCCCCTATACGCCTTCCCCTTTACGCCTTCCCCTTTTACTTTTGTCCTCATGCACAAAAGCAAACTCTCTCACTTCACACAACCGTCGACAGACGCCTTCCCCTTATACGCCTCTCTTAGACGCCTCGTGTACGCCTTCCCCTTATATGCCTCTCTTTACGCCTTCCCCTTATACGCCTCTCTTAGACGCCTCCCCCTTGTACGCCTCCCCCTTTTCCTTCTGTCCTCATGTCCCTCTCACTTCACACGACCGTTGACCGACGTTGACCGACGTTGACCGACGCTCCCTTTGAGCTGTCCATCCTCCCCTCTCCCCCTCCCCGAAGCACACGTGTGCCAGTCACGTTCCCCATCGGACGAACCTCATCGAACCACGAACCACACGCGCCACAGTGGAGTGTTGTGCACAATCTCACCTATGCAAAACTGTCCTTTGCTTGCGCAGATGTCAACAGAATTGCGGCGCCGCGGCGCGTGCGGCGCGCTTCGTCCAGCGCGGCGCGGCCGCCCCTCTCGATGTAGCATTTACCTCCCACAACAAAGGCTTGCCTGCGGTCATCAGCCCAGACGGAATGTAAGGCCTCCATTTGGAAAACCGCAAGTCCTAGCACACGAGGAGAGGTCCAGTGGCAAGGTCATCAGGCATACCCTCTCAGCTGCGCGCGACCTACCCACAACAACGCACACACACGTTCTTCGCATGGGCAAGATGGGCGAGATGGCATGCGGAAAAAGGAAGACTAACGGCAACACAGACCGCCGCACTTGAATAAATAGACCTTTTGTACCCACCCTCCCCCTTGCATTTGCCAATTTGCATTCCGACGTGTTGTAGCTGCTGACAAAATTTTTATAGCCGCTGACAATCACAATTTCGCAACAAAAATTTCGTAGCTGGTGACACAGGCTCCTCCTTTAAGGAATAGATCCGCATCACAGAATGCTCACGCCGCAAGCCCTATTTGTCTACACAAGTCGATCCTTATCATCCTAACATAACCAGCACTTAATCGGGGATATTGAATATGGCATGTTGAACAGTAGTTGAACTGTACTCTGAGGGTATTAAGCGTGGCACAGTCCATTAATGGGTGAGTCAGGGAGCTGTCTTAGATCCTCGTACAGTACCTCTTATCTGTGTCAATACGAAGTGAGGAACTGTAAATGGCGCAGTCATGGTTAGGATACTGCATCTCGCTGCTTCGCGTGGTAATCCTTTCGCGCATATCGCATATCGCTTCTCAAACATCGCATCGCATTGCCGCACGCATTAGCTGGTCATAAATAAAAACGCAAGCAAAGGCAAAAGTCATTTCCGCAAATCCTAGACACATATGTCTTTCCCCTTTATTCCCACGCATTAGTTAGTCATAAATAAAAATACAAGCAAAGTCAATCCTCGCCCGACTGACACAGCCCCATAGACATCAAGCCATCAAGGCTGTGGTCATTCGGATCCCTGCATCGCACCGATCCATAGCCCTCCTGCAGACAGTGCCACAATGGCGGCCTTCCAACGCCCATCGACCGTTTCAATCCCCCGCCAATCTTCCGTGCGCTCCGTGAAAGCCAACTGGGTTGGAGTTCATCGTCACGCACGAATTGCAGGCATTCACACTCACACTGTACCCGTGCGGTGTGGTAACTGCTTTTTCCGGTAGATTGCATATCCTCCTCTTTTGTTGCTTCTGGAGGAACTTGATCTTGTTCTGGAGAAACTGTTTCCGCTCGAGAAACAGTTTGCTCTTGTGAGATCAACTCCTCCTTCCACATCGGCCGCCCGCGCATGCATCGAAACAATCTTGATAGCGCACCTCTCCACCCACGCCTCTTCCGTTTCTCGTTGTTCTCTTCATTCGCCTGTCCCGCATGTGCCTGCTCTGACTCAGAAAACCCCATTATGACATCGTTGTCCGTACCAGCATCAAGCGCAGGTCCGACTGAAGTGTCCAACCCCGTTGAAAATACGTCTCCTCCAGTTACACACCCCGACGCGCTCTTCTTCTCGGTGTACATGATGTCAACGAACAAGTCCTCCGCCACACAACCATTGGTCTGTAAGTCTGTGCAGCGGATTTGTCCGGCGCGGCTCAACAATGCCGCATATCCCCCTTGCGCAATGAACTCGCTCGTATTCATCATTTCCACTTGGAAGGTGAGGCCTGCTCGTAAGCTGCGAATTCGGAAGACACGTACAGACAATCGAGTTACAAGATCACCGCAGTGCTCCCAGCTGGAGGACAAAAACCACTACCGCACAACAAGCACACGCGTTCTTTGCTCCTGTCGAGATGAAAAAAAGAAAAATGAGGCAAGATGAGGTTGTGAAAAGTTGAGTTGTGGAAAGTTGAGTTGAGTGTGGTGGGGAGGACGGAAAGAGAGACCGCCGCACCTCAATTTATAGACTTGGGCTCGCCCTGCTCGCCCTCCGGTTCCGTTGCTACCGACACTAGCGTACTGCACTACGGGGAATGCAAGTGAAGGAGGAGAAAACGGGTCACCTTTCATCTGTCTGTAGCAAGAGACAGAACGAATAAATGCACTGATTGTACTCTTTGCGAAACAATGCTGACTACAAAACGGCTACACTTCTGCTGACAATTTGCGACTCTTTATGTAGAGACTGGGGCACTCCTTTCCCGCTCCTGCCCGGCCCCTGCCTCGCCCCTGCCTCGCCCCTGCCTCGCCCCTGCCCCGCTCTTGTGCCGCTCCTGTGCCGGCTCCTGTGCCGCTCCGCTGCCCGGGCTAAACGCCATGTCCATGTCCATCGCAAACATACCCAACGGTACTGTATCTGCTGTTCTCTGTTCATCATCCCATAAACGCATCGATCGCAAAAGAAACAGTTATCCCTCTATGCTCTTGCTCGGTTTTTTTCTTTTTACAGTACTGTATCTGCTGCTCTCTGTTCCCTTGGTACGCCCGCGCGTTGCACACCTCCCTTGGTACGCCCGCGCGTTGCACGCCCCCCTCCGTACGCCTGCGTTGTACGCTTCCCTTGGTACGCCACCCTTGTACGCCCTCCTCATACGCCTCCCCTACACGCCTCCCCTACACGCCTCCCCTTCATACGCCCCCCCTCCCCCTTATACGCCTCTCTCAGACGCCTCCCCCTTTTTATGCCTCCCCCTTTTACTTCTTTTCTCATGCACAAACGCAACCTCGTCCCCCTTTTACTTCTTTTCTCATGCACAATAACGCAACCTCGTCCCTCTCACTTCACACGACTGTCGACCGACGCTCCCCCATTAGACGCCTCCCCTTTGTACGCCTTCCCCTTATACGCCTCTCCTAGACGCCTCCCCCTTTTCCTTCTGTCCTCATGCGCAAACGCAAACTCGCCCCTCTCACTTCACACAACCGTCGACCGACGCTCCCCCCTTATACGCCTACCCCTTGTACGCCTTTCCCTTGTACGCCTTTCCCTTGTACGCCTTTCCCTTGTACGCCTTTCCCTTAGACGCCTCCCCTATACGCCTCCCCTATACGCCTTCCCCTTTTACTTTTGTCCTCATGCACAAAAGCAAACTCTCTCACTTCACACAACCGTCGACCGACGCTCCCCCCGTAGACGCCTCCCCCTTGTACGCCTTCCCCTTATACGCCTCTCTTAGACGCCTCGTGTACGCCTTCCCCTTATACGCCTCTCTTAGACGCCTCCCCCTTGTACGCCTCCCCCTTGTACGCCTCCCCCTTTTCCTTCTGTCCTCATGCACAAATGCAAACTTGTCCCTCTCACTTCACACGACCGTTGACCGACGTTGACCGACGCTCCCTTTGAGCTGTCCATCCTCCCCTCTCCCCCTCCCCGAAGCACACGTGTGCCAGTCACGTTCCCCATCGGACGAACCTCATCGAACCACGAACCACACGCGCCACAGTGGAGTGTTGTGCACAATCTCACCTATGCAAAACTGTCCTTTGCTTGCGCAGATGTCAACAGAATTGCGGCGCCGCGGCGCGTGCGGCGCGCTTCGTCCAGCGCGGCGCGGCCGCCCCTCTCGATGTAGCATTTACCTCCCACAACAAAGGCTTGCCTGCGGTCATCAGCCCAGACGGAATGTAAGGCCTCCATTTGGAAAACCGCAAGTCCTAGCACACGAGGAGAGGTCCAGTGGCAAGGTCATCAGGCATTCCCTCTCAGCTGCGCGCGACCTACCCACAACAACGCACACACACGTTCTTCGCATGGGCAAGATGGGCGAGATGGCATGCGGAAAAAGGAAGACTAACGGCAACACAGACCGCCGCACTTGAATAAATAGACCTTTTGTACCCACCCTCCCCCTTGCATTTGCCAATTTGCATTCCGACGTGTTGTAGCTGCTGACAAAATTTTTATAGCCGCTGACAATCACAGTTTCGCAACAAAAATTTCGTAGCTGGTGACACAGGCTCCTCCTTTAAGGAATAGATCCGCATCACAGAATGCTCACGCCGCAAGCCCTATTTGTCTACACAAGTCGATCCTTATCATCCTAACATAACCAGCACTTAATCGGGGATGTAGGAGAGACTCTAGACCTTGGGTCGTCTTTACTGGGGACATGAGCGACGACGGTGTTAAGTACTGTGGGAGTGCTATGTACACGTGTAAGATACTACAAGGAGTGGAGGATGATCGGTGGCGGCATCAAGCGGAGAAAATTAAGATACGACAGTCGCCGCGCTTGATGGTGGCGTTGCGGTCATTTGGAGCGTGGAGAGTTGATGATTGAAGATCGCCTATAGTGATAACAAAGAGGACGAAGTGTGGATTGTCTTCATTGCGGAGCATAAAGGTGCAGCTGTCACTGGTGAGGCATCTATAGTGCCATAGCTTGAGGTTGTTCGCGAGACCTGAGGTGAATATTTTGCACGCTTGTTTGGTGCCGTAGTTGTTGCCTGTTAGTACACCAACATGGCCGGGGTGTTTGTATGACTCGTCAGCTGCGGGGGTTGGTGCACGTATATTGTTTCTTCCGGGCCGAGGATTTCGTGGAGAAATGCGGATTCTAGGTCCCAGTGTTCAGCGATAAGTGCGGTGCCGGCAGCGAGGGCGAGGGCACAGCGGACAGCATCTCGGTCGGCGACGGGGGTTGAGACGTTGTCAGGGTCGTGATAGACGTGGGGGATTTGTTTGTCGCCGCGAGCTGTGCAGCGAGTTTTCCGGGAGATTACATGGTCGGTTTCATCGCGTTTGAGGCGCAATGTGAATTTGAGCGGGAGAAGGGTAGATTTGGGAATGTACGAGAGTGTGCCGTGTTTTTCAAGGCTGGCCAGTTCGGCGTTCCGTGAGTGTTCCCATAGGTGGGAGTCCGGTGCTCGGCGCGCCGCGCGACGGGAGCGTGGATTTGTTGCCGTGTCGCCGGGTTCTGCGTCGTAGTTCAGGGT